>NW_028238184.1:0-117757 GCF_015680905.1 Coptis chinensis
TCAAAAATTTGTACTCACATTTCTTTTATGAAAAGTCAATTTTAAGTTGCGCATAACTTTACTCATATGTTAGGGCTGTAAATGCCAATGTGAGGTCTTTTAGGCCTAGGGCGGGATCCTTGGGATTATACATCAAGAAAGATCTCTTAAGTTGTTGTACATCGCCTTTTCTTATAACACCACCACTAAAGATAACAAAAAGATTCTTGAAGTAAATATAACTGAAGGGAATGAAATCTCTCGGGTGCAACGTGTATAGCTTTGTTGTGATCTTGAGAGAGAAGATGACAATGTTTGAACGAGGATATTGCAGTCCTTGGTGCGTGAGGAATAGACATCCGTGTAGTTGATTTTGTAGTCTTGAGTTAATTTGAGATCGAATAAGGGATGGTGACTTTCCTTCGATTCCAAATTTGAATTGGAAATTTGGAAATAAGATTTACTATAAGTTTTATTTTAGTGTTTTGTCTTTCATATTTGACTAAGTTGTTCACTTAGGATTATCTTTCAATGTTGAAATCTTATTTCTTTTACATGTTCTAAAAAAAAAATTAAAAAAAAAAAAAAAAAAAAAAAAAAAAAAACTTTTATTCGAAGAGTATAATATACAAAAAAAAAAAAAAAAAACGGCATTTTTCTTTTTTTTTTCAATTCATTTAGAGCTATACTCTAACTTAGATAAAATTTGTTGTCCACTTTTAAAAAATATCTAACGGTCAATAAATGTCTAGTTTTTGCAATCATCATTTATCAAAGTTAAAAATTGTCAAACATGTTGAATTTTTGTAGGGATGTTACTTATGGTTAGTAGTTCAAATCCACAAAAAATGAGGTTTTAAATCAGTGAGCATAGGCTTTAATTTCTGTATTTTTTTTCACTGTTGTCGTTAAATTTTTAGGGTTGACTTTGGAACCCCTCTTGAAAGTTTTATTTAATTTTTCATTTGAATACCTTAAGATTATGGTTAGAATACATGTACACTTTCAATCCATTTGTATATGGGATGATTGACCTTGAAATTGTATTGGAATAAAGAAAAACATTTACATTTATTTGTTTTGAGGTGGTGTTAATTACCGATTATTTACAATAAAACATTTATGAGTATCACTTAGTGCCTTGCTTCTGTAATTGGTCACCACATTGTAAGTCTATTCTTTCCAAGATAGATGATTCATTTACAGAGTCATAACTTTTTTCTAAATTAAACATTTCTAGACGTTGGATCGGAAAAATTTGTACTCAATATTTATTTTATGAAAAAAAGTTTGAATTAAGTTATGCTATAACTTTACCTTGTTACGTTACAAATGCCACATGAGGGTCTTAGGCCTAGGGGGATCCTTGGGATTAGACATCAAAGCTAAACTTTGCATTGGATGTCGGTTTTGTTTTCTAATTGCCGTATCATTGCCTAACATCTCTCGGATCACCTTATTTCTTGAACTGTCATAATTAATCAAGAATGCAATGCCAACATCAACATCTTTTAAGTTGTCTTATAACATCACCACTAAAGATAACAAAAAGATTCTTGAAGTAAATATAACTGAAGGGAATGGATTCTCTCGAAGGTGCAACGTGTATAGCTTTGTTGTGTTCTTGAGAGGGAAGATGACAATGTTTGAACGAGGATATTGCAGTCCTTGGTGCGTGAGGAATAGACATCCGATCTAGTTGATTTTATAGTACTGAGTTAATTTGAGATCGAATGAGGGATGGCGACTTTCCTTCGATTCTCGTTTAATTGGAAATATGGAAATAAGTTTTACTATAAGTCTTATTTTAGTGTTTTGTCTTTCATATTTGACTAAGTTGTTCACTTAGGATTATCTTTCAATGTTGAAATCTTATTTCTTTTACTTCTTCTCAAAATAAATAATAATAATAATAAAATCTTTATTTCAAGAGTATAATATACAAATAAAAAAAAAAAAAAAAAAAATTTTTAAATTTATTTAGAGATATACTCTATAAAAAATTTGTTGTCCACTTTTGAAAAATATCTAACGGTAAAAAATGTCTAGTTTTTTGCAATCATCACTTGTCAAAGTTAAAAATTATCAAACATGTTAAATTTTTGTAGTGATGTTCCTTATGGTTAGTAGTTCAAATCCACAAAAAATGAGGTTTTATATCAGTGAGCATAGGCTTTAATTTCTGAATTTTTTTTCACTGTTGTTGTTAATTTTTAGGTGTGACTTTGGAACCCCTCTTGAAAGTTTATTTAATTTGTCATTTGAATACCTTAAGATTATGGTTAGAATACCTGTACACTTTCAATCCTTTTGTATATGGGATGATTGACCTTGAAATTGTATTGGAATAAAGAAAAACATTTTACATTAATTTGTTTGTGAGGTGTTGCTAATTACCGATTATTTACAATAAAACATTTATGAGTATTACTCGATGCCTTGCTTCAGAATTGGTCACTGCATTGTCACTCTATTCTTTCCAAGATAGATGATTCAATTCTGAGAGTCATAACTTTTTCTAAATTAAGCATTTCTAGACGTTGGATCGGAAAATTTGTACTCAATATTTCTTTTATGAAAAAGTTTGAATTAAGTTGCGCATAACTTTACCTTGTTACGTTGCAAATGCCACATGAGGGTCTTAGGCCTAGGCGGGATCCTTGGGATTAGACATCAAGCAAAACTTTGCATTGGGTGTCGGTTTGTTTCTAATTGCCGGTATCATTGCCTAACATCTCTCAGATCACCTTAATTCTTGAACTATCATAATTAATCAAGAATGCAATGCCAAAGATCTTTTAAGTTGTTGTACATCGCTTCTCTTATAACACCACCACTAAAGATAACAAAAAGATTCTTGAAGTAAATATAACTGAAGGGAATGGATTCTCTCTCAAGGTGCAACGTGTATAGCATTGTTGTGATCTTGAGAGGAAAAGATGACAATGTTTGAACGAGGATATTGCAGTCCTTGGTGCGTGAGGAATAGACATCCGTGTAGTTGATTTTATAGTCTCGAAAGTTAATTTGAGATCGAATAAGGGATGGCGACTTTTCTTCGATTCCCCGCTGAATTGGAAATTTGGAAATAAGTTTTACTATAAGTTTTATTTTAGTGTTTTGTCTTTCATATTTGACTAAGTTGTTCACTTAGGATTATCTTTCAATGTTGAAATGTTATTTCTTTTACATGATCTCTCAAAAAAAAAAAAAAATTTTTTTTTTTTTTTTTAAAAAAAATCATTTAGAGATATACTCTAACTTAGATAAAATTTGTAGTCCACTTTTAAAAAATAACTAACGGTCAAAAAATGTCTAGTTTTTGCAATCATCATTTGTCAAAGTTAAAAATTGTCAAACATGTTGAATTTTTGTAGAGATGTTTCTTATTGTTAGTAGTTCAAATCCTAAAAAAATGAGGTTTTAAATCAGGTGAGCGTAGGCTTTAATTTTTGATTTTTTCACTGTTGTTGGTAAATTTTTAGGTGTGACTTTGGAACCCCTCTTGAAAATTTTATTTAATTTGTCAGTTGAATACCTTCAGATTAAGGTTATTATACCTGTACACTTTCACTCCTTTTGTATATGGGATGATTGACATTGAAATTGTATTGGAATAAAGAAAAATATTTACATTAATTTGTTTGTGAGGTGTTACTAATTTATGATTATTTACAATAAAACATTTATGAGTATTATTCAATGCCTTGCTTCGTAAATTGGTCACCGCATTGTCAGTTTATTCTTTCCAAGATAGATGATTCATTTTCATAGTCATAAATCTTTCTAAATTAAGCATTTATAGACGTTGGATCGGAAAATTTGTACTCAATATTTCTTTTATGAAAAAGTTTGATTTAAGTTGCGCATAACTTTACCATGTTAGGTTGCAAATGCCACAGGAGGGTCTTAGGCCTAAAAGGGGATCCTTGGGATTATACATCAAGCTAAACTTTGCATTGGGTGTCGGTTTGTTTCTAATTGCCGGTATCATTGCCTAACATCTACGAGATCACCTTATTTCTTGAACTGTCATAATTAATCAAGACTGCAATGCCAGCATCTCTTAAGTTGTTGTACATCAGCTTTTCTTATAACACCACCACTAAAGATAACAAAAAGATTCTTGAAGTAAATATAACTGAAGGGAATGAATTCTCTCGAAGGTGCAACGTGTATAGCTTTGTTGTGATCTTGAGAGAGAAGATGACAATGTTTGAACGAGGATATTGCAGTCCTTGGTGCGTGAGGAATAGACATCCGGTGTAGTTGATTTTGTAGTACTGAGTTAATTTGAGATCGAATAAGGGATGGTGACTTTCCTTCGATTCCAGTTGAATTGGAAATTTGGAAATAAGATTTACTATAAGTTTTATTTTAGTGTTTTGTCTTTCATATTTGACTAAGTTGTTCACTTAGGATTATCTTTCAATGTTGAAATCTTATTTCTTTTACATGTTCTAAAAAAAAAAAAAAAAAAAAAAAAAAAAAAAAAAAAAAACTTTATTCGAAGAGTATAATATACAAAAAAAAAAAAAAAAAAAAAACGGCATTTTTTCTTTTTTTTTTTCAATTCATTTAGAGATATACTCTAACTTAGATAAAATTTGTTGTCCACTTTTAAAAAATATCTAACGGTCAATAAATGTCTAGTTTTTGCAATCATCATTTATCAAAGTTAAAAATTGTCAAACATGTTGAATTTTTGTAGGGATGTTCCTTATGGTTAGTAGTTCAAATCCACAAAAAATGAGGTTTTAAATCAGTGAGCATAGGCTTTAATTTCTGTATTTTTTTCACTATTGTCGTTAAATTTTTAGGGTTGACTTTGGAACCCCTCTTGAAAGTTTTATTTAATTTGTCATTTGAATACCTTAAGATTATGGTTAGAATACATGTACACTTTCAATCCATTTGTATATGGGATGATTGACCTTGAAATTGTATTGGAATAAAGAAAAACATTTACATTTATTTGTTTTTGAGGTGTTGCTAATTACCGATTATTTACAATAAAACATTTATGAGTATCACTCAGTGCCTTGCTTCTGTAATTGGTCACCACATTGTAAGTCTATTCTTTCCAAGATAGATGATTCATTTACAGAGTCATAACTTTTTTCTAAATTAAACATTTCTAGACGTTGGATCGGAAAATTTGTACTCAATATTTATTTTATGAAAAAGTTTGAATTAAGTTGCGCATAACTTTACCTTGTTACGTTGCAAATGCCACATGAGGGTCTTAGGCCTAGGCGGGATCCTTGGGATTAGACATCAAGCTAAACTTTGCATTGGATGTCGGTTTGTTTCTAATTGCCGGTATCATTGCCTAACATCTCTCAGATCACCTTATTTCTTGAACTGTCATAATTAATCAAGAATGCAATGCCAACATCTTTTAAGTTGTTGTACATCAGCTTCTCTTATAACACCACCACTAAAGATAACAAAAAGATTCTTGAAGTAAATATAACTGAAGGGAATGGATTCTCTCGAAGGTGCAATGTGTATAGCTTTGTTGTGTTCTTGAGAGGGAAGATGACAATGTTTGAACGAGGATATTGCAGTCCTTGGTGCGTGAGGAATAGACATCCGGTCTAGTTGATTTTATAGTACTGAGTTAATTTGAGATCGAATGAGGGATGGCGACTTTCCTTCGATTCCCGTTTAATTGGAAATATGGAAATAAGTTTTACTATAAGTTTTATTTTAGTGTTTTGTCTTTCATATTTGACTAAGTTGTTCACTTAGGATTATCTTTCAATGTTGAAATCTTATTTCTTTTACTTCTTCTCAAAAATAAATAATAATAATAATAAAATCTTTTATTCGAAGAGTATAATATACAAATAAAAAAAAAAAAAAAAGGAAAAAAAATTTTAAATTTATTTAGAGATATACTCTAACTTAGATAAAATTTGTTGTCCACTTTTGAAAAAATATCTAACGGTAAAAAAATGTCTAGTTTTTGCAATCATCACTTGTCAAAGTTAAAAATTATCAAACATGTTAAATTTTTGTAGTGATGTTCCTTATGGTTAGTAGTTCAAATCCACAAAAAATGAGGTTTTATATCAATGAGCATAGGCTTTAATTTCTGAATTTTTTTTCACTGTTGTTGTTAATTTTTAGGTGTGACTTTGGAACCCCTCTTGAAAGTTTATTTAATTTGTCATTTGAATACCTTAAGATTATGGTTAGAATACCTGTACACTTTCAATCCTTTTGTATATGGGATGATTGACCTTGAAATTGTATTGGAATAAAGAAAAACATTTACATTAATTTGTTTGTGAGGTGTTGCTAATTACCGATTATTTACAATAAAACATTTATGAGTATTACTCAGTGCCTTGCTTCTGTAATTGGTCACTGCATTGTCACTCTATTCTTTCCAAGATAGATGATTCAATTACAGAGTCATAACTTTTTTTCTAAATTAAGCATTTCTAGACGTTGGATCGGAAAATTTGTACTCAATATTTCTTTTATGAAAAAGTTTGAATTAAGTTGCGCATAACTTTACCTTGTTACGTTGCAAATGCCACATGAGGGTCTTAGGCCTAGGCGGGATCCTTGGGATTAGACATCAAGCAAAACTTTGCATTGGGTGTCGGTTTGTTTCTAATTGCCGGTATCATTGCCTAACATCTCTCAGATCACCTTAATTCTTGAACTATCATAATTAATCAAGAATGCAATGCCAGCATCTTTTAAGTTGTTGTACATCAGCTTCTCTTATAACACCACCACTAAAGATAACAAAAAGATTCTTGAAGTAAATATAACTGAAGGGAATGGATTCTCTCGAAGGTGCAACGTGTATAGCATTGTTGTGATCTTGAGAGGAAAGATGACAATGTTTGACCGAGGATATTGCAGTCCTTGGTGCGTGAGGAATAGACATCCGGTGTAGTTGATTTTATAGTACTGAGTTAATTTGAGATCGAATAAGGGATGGCGACTTTTCTTCGATTCCCGTTGAATTGGAAATTTGGAAATAAGTTTTACTATAAGTTTTATTTTAGTGTTTTGTCTTTCATATTTGACTAAGTTGTTCACTTAGGATTATCTTTCAATGTTGAAATGTTATTTCTTTTACATGTTCTCAAAAAAAAAAAAAAAAAAAATTTTTTAGTTTTTTTTTAAAAAAAAATTTAGAGATATACTCTAACTTAGATAAAATTTGTTGTCCACTTTTAAAAAATAACTAACGGTCAAAAAATGTCTAGTTTTTGCAATCATCATTTGTCAAAGTTAAAAATTGTCAAACATGTTGAATTTTTGTAGAGATGTTTCTTATGGTTAGTAGTTCAAATCCTGAAAAAATGAGGTTTTAAATCAGTGAGCATAGGCTTTAATTTCTGGATTTTTTTCACTGTTGTTGGTAAATTTTTAGGTGTGACTTTGGAACCCCTCTTGAAAATTTTATTTAATTTGTCGGTTGAATACCTTCAGATTATGGTTATTATACCTGTACACTTTCACTCCTTTTGTATATGGGATGATTGACATTGAAATTGTATTGGAATAAAGAAAAATATTTACATTAATTTGTTTGTGAGGTGTTACTAATTTATGATTATTTACAATAAAACATTTATGAGTATTATTCAATGCCTTGCTTCTGTAATTGGTCACCGCATTGTCAGTTTATTCTTTCCAAGATAGATGATTCATTTTCATAGTCATAAATCTTTCTAAATTAAGCATTTATAGACGTTGGATCGGAAAATTTGTACTCAATATTTCTTTTATGAAAAAGTTTGATTTAAGTTGCGCATAACTTTACCATGTTAGGTTGCAAATGCCACAGGAGGGTCTTAGGCCTAGGCGGGATCCTTGGGATTATACATCAAGCTAAACTTTGCATTGGGTGTCGGTTTGTTTCTAATTGCCGGTATCATTGCCTAACATCTACGAGATCACCTTATTTCTTGAACTGTCAGAATTAATCAAGACTGCAATGCCAGCATCTCTTAAGTTGTTGTACATCAGCTTTTCTTATAACACCACCACTAAAGATAACAAAAAGATTCTTGAAGTAAATATAACTGAAGGGAATGAATTCTCTCGAAGGTGCAACGTGTATAGCTTTGTTGTGATCTTGAGAGAAAAGATGACAATGTTTGAACGAGGATATTGCAGTCCTTGGTGCGTGAGGAATAGACATCCGGTGTAGTTGATTTTGTAGTACTGAGTTAATTTGAGATCGAATAAGGGATGGTGACTTTCCTTCGATTCAGTTGAATTGGAAATTTGGAAATAAGATTTACTATAAGTTTTATTTTAGTGTTTTGTCTTTCATATTTGACTAAGTTGTTCACTTAGGATTATCTTTCAATGTTGAAATCTTATTTCTTTTACATGTTCTAAAAAAAAAAAAAAAAAAAAAAAAAAAAAAAAAAAAAAAAAAAAAAAAAAACTTTTATTCGAAGAGTATAATATACAAAAAAAAAAAAAAAAAAAAATTTTTTTCTTTTTTTTTTTTTTCAATTCATTTAGAGATATACTCTAACTTAGATAAAATTTGTTGTCCACTTTTAAAAAATATCTAACGGTCAATAAATGTCTAGTTTTTGCAATCATCATTTATCAAAGTTAAAAATTGTCAAACATGTTGAATTTTTGTAGGGATGTTCCTTATGGTTAGTAGTTCAAATCCACAAAAAATGAGGTTTTAAATCAGTGAGCATAGGCTTTAATTTCTGTATTTTTTTTCACTGTTGTCGTTAAATTTTTAGGGTTGACTTTGGAACCCCTCTTGAAAGTTTTATTTAATTTGTCATTTGAATACCTTAAGATTATGGTTAGAATACATGTACACTTTCAATCCATTTGTATATGGGATGATTGACCTTGAAATTGTATTGGAATAAAGAAAAACATTTACATTTATTTGTTTTTGAGGTGTTGCTAATTACCGATTATTTACAATAAAACATTTATGATTATCACTCAGTGCCTTGCTTCTGTAATTGGTCACCACATTGTAAGTCTATTCTTTCCAAGATAGATGATTCATTTACAGAGTCATAACTTTTTTCTAAATTAAACATTTCTAGACGTTGGATCGGAAAATTTGTACTCAATATTTATTTTATGAAAAAGTTTGAATTAAGTTGCGCATAACTTTACCTTGTTACGTTGCAAATGCCACATGAGGGTCTTAGGCCTAGGCGGGATCCTTGGGATTAGACATCAAGCTAAACTTTGCATTGGATGTCGGTTTGTTTCTAATTGCCGGTATCATTGCCTAACATCTCTCAGATCACCTTATTTCTTGAACTGTCATAATTAATCAAGAATGCAATGCCAACATCTTTTAAGTTGTTGTACATCAGCTTCTCTTATAACACCACCACTAAAGATAACAAAAAGATTCTTGAAGTAAATATAACTGAAGGGAATGGATTCTCTCGAAGGTGCAACGTGTATAGCTTTGTTGTGTTCTTGAGAGGGAAGATGACAATGTTTGAACGAGGATATTGCAGTCCTTGGTGCGTGAGGAATAGACATCCGGTCTAGTTGATTTTATAGTACTGAGTTAATTTGAGATCGAATGAGGGATGGCGACTTTCCTTCGATTCCCGTTTAATTGGAAATATGGAAATAAGTTTTACTATAAGTTTTATTTTAGTGTTTTGTCTTTCATATTTGACTAAGTTGTTCACTTAGGATTATCTTTCAATGTTGAAATCTTATTTCTTTTACTTCTTCTAAAAAATAAATAATAATAATAATAAAATCTTTTATTCGAAGAGTATAATATACAAATAAAAAACAAAAAAAAAGGAAAAAAAAAATTTAAATTTATTTAGAGATATACTCT
This sequence comes from Coptis chinensis, assembly GCF_015680905.1. Lineage (NCBI taxonomy): Eukaryota > Viridiplantae > Streptophyta > Magnoliopsida > Ranunculales > Ranunculaceae > Coptis > Coptis chinensis. The sequence goes on from NW_028238184.1 coordinate 9,815, forward strand.
AACTTAGATAAAATTTGTTGTCCACTTTTGAAAAAATATCTAACGGTAAAAAAATGTCTAGTTTTTGCAATCATCACTTGTCAAAGTTAAAAATTATCAAACATGTTAAATTTTTGTAGTGATGTTCCTTATGGTTAGTAGTTCAAATCCACAAAAAATGAGGTTTTATATCAGTGAGCATAGGCTTTAATTTCTGAATTTTTTTTTTTCATTTGTTGTTAATTTTAGGTGTGACTTTGGAACCCCTCTTGAAAGTTTATTTAATTTGTCATTTGAATACCTTAAGATTATGGTTAGAATACATGTACACTTTCAATCCTTTTGTATATGGGATGATTGACCTTGAAATTGTATTGGAATAAAGAAAAACATTTACATTAATTTGTTTGTGAGGTGTTGCTAATTACCGATTATTTACAATAAAACATTTATGAGTATTACTCGATTGCCTTTGCTTCAGTAATTGGTCACTTTGCATTGTCACTCTATTCTTTCCAAGATAGATGATTCAATTCTGAGTCATAACTTTTTTTCTAAATTAAGCATTTCTAGACGTTGGATCGGAAAATTTGTACTCAATATTTCTTTTATGAAAAAGTTTGAATTAAGTTGCGCATAACTTTACCTTGTTACGTTGCAAATGCCACATGAGGGTCTTAGGCCTAGGCGGGATCCTTGGGATTAGACATCAAGCAAAACTTTGCATTGGGTGTCGGTTTGTTTCTAATTGCCGGTATCATTGCCTAACATCTCTCAGATCACCTTAATTCTTGAACTATCATAATTAATCAAGAATGCAATGCCAGCATCTTTTAAGTTGTTGTACATCAGCTTCTCTTATAACACCACCACTAAAGATAACAAAAAGATTCTTGAAGTAAATATAACTGAAGGGAATGGATTCTCTCGAAGGTGCAACGTGTATAGCATTGTTGTGATCTTGAGAGGAAAGATGACAATGTTTGACCGAGGATATTGCAGTCCTTGGTGCGTGAGGAATAGACATCCGGTGTAGTTGATTTTATAGTACTGAGTTAATTTGAGATCGAATAAGGGATGGCGACTTTTCTTCGATTCCCGTTGAATTGGAAATTTGGAAATAAGTTTTACTATAAGTTTTATTTTAGTGTTTTGTCTTTCATATTTGACTAAGTTGTTCACTTAGGATTATCTTTCAATGTTGAAATGTTATTTCTTTTACATGTTCTCAAAAAAAAAAAAAAAAAAAAAATTTTTTAGTTTTTTTTTTAAAAAAAAAAAATCATTTAGAGATATACTCTAACTTAGATAAAATTTGTAGTCCACTTTTAAAAAATAACTAACGGTCAAAAAATGTCTAGTTTTTGCAATCATCATTTGTCAAAGTTAAAAATTGTCAAACATGTTGAATTTTTGTAGAGATGTTTCTTATTGTTAGTAGTTCAAATCCTGAAAAAATGAGGTTTTAAATCAGTGAGCGTAGGCTTTAATTTCTGGATTTTTTTCACTGTTGTTGGTAAATTTTTAGGTGTGACTTTGGAACCCCTCTTGAAAATTTTATTTAATTTGTCAGTTGAATACCTTCAGATTAAGGTTATTATACCTGTACACTTTCACTCCTTTTGTATATGGGATGATTGACATTGAAATTGTATTGGAATAAAGAAAAATATTTACATTAATTTGTTTGTGAGGTGTTACTAATTTATGATTATTTACAATAAAACATTTATGAGTATTATTCAATGCCTTGCTTCTGTAATTGGTCACCGCATTGTCAGTTTATTCTTTCCAAGATAGATGATTCATTTTCATAGTCATAAATCTTTCTAAATTAAGCATTTATAGACGTTGGATCGGAAAATTTGTACTCAATATTTCTTTTATGAAAAAGTTTGATTTAAGTTAGCATAACTTTACCATGTTAGGTTGCAAATGCCACAGGAGGGTCTTAGGCCTAGGCGGGATCCTTGGGATTATACATCAAGCTAAACTTTTCATTGGGTGTCGGTTTGTTTCTAATTGCCGGTATCATTGCCTAACATCTACGAGATCACCTTATTTCTTGAACTGTCAGAATTAATCAAGACTGCAATGCCAGCATCTCTTAAGTTGTTGTACATCAGCTTTTCTTATAACACCACCACTAAAGATAACAAAAAGATTCTTGAAGTAAATATAACTGAAGGGAATGAAATCTCTCGAAGGTGCAACGTGTATAGCTTTGTTGTGATCTTGAGAGAGAAGATGACAATGTTTGAACGAGGATATTGCAGTCCTTGGTGCGTGAGGAATAGACATCCGGTGTAGTTGATTTTGTAGTACTGAGTTAATTTGAGATCGAATAAGGGATGGTGACTTTCCTTCGATTCCAGTTGAATTGGAAATTTGGAAATAAGATTTACTATAAGTTTTATTTTAGTGTTTTGTCTTTCATATTTGACTAAGTTGTTCACTTAGGATTATCTTTCAATGTTGAAATCTTATTTCTTTTACATGTTCTAAAAAAAAAATTTAAAAAAAAATTAAAAAAAAAAAAAAAAAAAAAAAAAAAAAAAAAAAAAAAAAAAAAAAAAAAAAAACTTTTATTCGAAGAGTATAATATAAAAAAAAAAGAAAAAAAAAAAATTTTTTTTTTTTTTTTTTTCAATTCATTTAGAGATATACTCTAACTTAGATAAAATTTGTTGTCCACTTTTAAAAAATATCTAACGGTCAATAAATGTCTAGTTTTTGCAATCATCATTTATCAAAGTTAAAAATTGTCAAACATGTTGAATTTTTGTAGGGATGTTCCTTATGGTTAGTAGTTCAAATCCACAAAAAATGAGGTTTTAAATCAGTGAGCATAGGCTTTAATTTCTGTATTTTTTTTCTCTGTTGTCGTTAAATTTTTTAGGGTTGACTTTGGAACCCCTCTTGAAAGTTTTATTTAATTTGTCATTTGAATACCTTAAGATTATGGTTAGAATACATGTACACTTTCAATCCATTTGTATATGGGATGATTGACCTTGAAATTGTATTGGAATAAAGAAAAACATTTACATTTATTTGTTTTTGAGGTGTTGCTAATTACCGATTATTTACAATAAAACATTTATGAGTATCACTCAGTGCCTTGCTTCTGTAATTGGTCACCACATTGTAAGTCTATTCTTTCCAAGATAGATGATTCATTTACAGAGTCATAACTTTTTTCTAAATTAAACATTTCTAGACGTTGGATCGGAAAATTTGTACTCAATATTTATTTTATGAAAAAGTTTGAATTAAGTTGCGCATAACTTTACCTTGTTACGTTGCAAATGCCACATGAGGGTCTTAGGCCTAGGCGGGATCCTTGGGATTAGACATCAAGCTAAACTTTGCATTGGATGTCGGTTTGTTTCTAATTGCCGGTATCATTGCCTAACATCTCTCAGATCACCTTATTTCTTGAACTGTCATAATTAATCAAGAATGCAATGCCAACATCTTTTAAGTTGTTGTACATCACCACTAAAGATAACAAAAAGATTCTTGAAGTAAATATAACTGAAGGGAATGGATTCTCTCGAAGGTGCAACGTGTATAGCTTTGTTGTGTTCTTGAGAGGGAAGATGACAATGTTTGAACGAGGATATTGCAGTCCTTGGTGCGTGAGGAATAGACATCCGGTCTAGTTGATTTTATAGTACTGAGTTAATTTGAGATCGAATGAGGGATGGCGACTTTCCTTCGATTCCCGTTTAATTGGAAATATGGAAATAAGTTTTACTATAAGTTTTATTTTAGTGTTTTGTCTTTCATATTTGACTAAGTTGTTCACTTAGGATTATCTTTCAATGTTGAAATCTTATTTCTTTTACTTCTTCTCAAAAATAAATAATAATAATAATAAAATCTTTTATTCGAAGAGTATAATATACAAATAAAAAACAAAAAAAAAAAAAAAAAAATTAAATTTATTTAGAGATATACTCTAACTTAGATAAAATTTGTTGTCCACTTTTGAAAAAATATCTAACGGTAAAAAAATGTCTAGTTTTTGCAATCATCACTTGTCAAAGTTAAAAATTATCAAACATGTTAAATTTTTGTAGTGATGTTCCTTATGGTTAGTAGTTCAAATCCACAAAAAATGAGGTTTTATATCAGTGAGCATAGGCTTTAATTTCTGAATTTTTTTTCACTGTTGTTGTTAATTTTTAGGTGTGACTTTGGAACCCCTCTTGAAAGTTTATTTAATTTGTCATTTGAATACCTTAAGATTATGGTTAGAATACCTGTACACTTTCAATCCTTTTGTATATGGGATGATTGACCTTGAAATTGTATTGGAATAAAGAAAAACATTTACATTAATTTGTTTGTGAGGTGTTGCTAATTACCGATTATTTACAATAAAACATTTATGAGTATTATTACTCGATTGCTTCTCAGAATTGGTCACTTGCATTGTCACTCTATTCTTTCCAAGATAGATGATTCAATTACAGAGTCATAACTTTTTTCTAAATTAAGCATTTCTAGACGTTGGATCGGAAAATTTGTACTCAATATTTCTTTTATGAAAAAGTTTGAATTAAGTTAATATAACTTACCTTGTTACGTTGCAAATGCCACATGAGGGTCTTAGGCCTAAGGGATCCTTGGGATTAGACATCAAGCAAAACTTTGCATTGGGTGTCGGTTTGTTTCTAATTGCCGGTATCATTGCCTAACATCTCTCAGATCACCTTAATTCTTGAACTATCATAATTAATCAAGAATGCAATGCCAGCATCTTTTAAGTTGTTGTACATCAGCTTCTCTTATAACACCACCACTAAAGATAACAAAAAGATTCTTGAAGTAAATATAATTGAAGGGAATGGATTCTCTCGAAGGTGCAACGTGTATAGCTTTGTTGTGATCTTGAGAGGAAAGATGACAATGTTTGACCGAGGATATTGCAGTCCTTGGTGCGTGAGGAATAGACATCCGGTGTAGTTGATTTTATAGTACTGAGTTAATTTGAGATCGAATAAGGGATGGCGACTTTTCTTCGATTCCCGTTGAATTGGAAATTTGGAAATAAGTTTTACTATAAGTTTTATTTTAGTGTTTTGTCTTTCATATTTGACTAAGTTGTTCACTTAGGATTATCTTTCTATGTTGAAATCTTATTTCTTTTACATGTTCTCAAAAAAAAAAAAAAAAAAACTTTTTTCAGAGAGTATAATATACAAAATAAATAAAAAATAAAAACTGGAATTTTTTTTTTTTTTTTAAATTCATTTAGAAATATACTCTAACTTAGTTAAAATTTGTTGTCCACTTTTAAAAAATAACTAATGGTCAAAAAATGTCTAGTTTTGGCAATCATCATTTGTCAAAGTTCAAAATTGTCAAAAATGTTGAATTTTTGTAGAGATGTTCCTTATGGTTAGTAGTTCAAATCCACAAAAAATGAGGTTTTAAATCTGTGAGCATAGGCTTTAATTTCTGGATTTTTTTTCACTGTTGTCGGTAAATTTTTAGGTGTGACTTTGGAACCCCTCTTGAAAGTTTTATTTAATTTGTCATTTGAATACCTTAAGATTATGGTTAGAATACCTGTACACTTTCAATCCTTTTGTATATGGGATGGTTGACTTTGAAATTGTATTGGAATAAAGAAAAACATTTACATTAATTTGTTTGTGAGGTGTTGCTAATTACCGATTATTTACAATAAAACATTTATGAGTATTACTCAGTGCCTTGCTTCTGTTATTGGTCACCGCATTGTCAGTCTATTCTTTCCAAGATAGATGATTCATTTACAGAGTCATAACTTTTTTCGAAATTAAGCATTTCTAGACGTTGGATTGGAAAATTTGTACTCAATATTTATTTTATGAAAAAGTTTGAATTAAGTTGCGCATAACTTTACCTTGTTACGTTACAAATGCCACTTGAGGGTCTTAGGCCTGGGCGGGATCCTTTGGATTGGACATCAAGCTAAACTTTGCATTTGGTGTCGGTTTGTTTCTAATTGCCGGTATCATTGCCTAACATCTCTCAGATCACCTTATTTCTTGAACTGTCCTAATTAATCAAGAATGCAATGCCAGCATCTTTTAAGTTGTTGTACATCAGCTTCTCTTATAACACCACCACTAAAGATAACAAAAAGATTCTTGAAGTAAATATAACTGAAGGGAATGGATTCTCTTGAAGGTGCAACGTGTATAGCTTTGTTGTGATCTTGAGAGGAAAGATGACAATGTTTGAACGAGGATATTGCAGTCCTTGGTGCGTGATGAATAGACATCCGGTGTAGTTGGTTTTATAGTACTGAGTTAATTTGAGATCGAATAAGGGATGGCGACTTTTCTTTGATTCCCGTTGAATTGGAAATTTGGAAATAAGTTTTACTATAAGTTTTATTTTAGTGTTTTGTCTTTCATATTTGACTAAGTTGTTCAGTTAGGATTATCTTTCTAAGTTGAAATCTTATTTCTTTTACATGACCTCAAAAAAAAAAACGTTTATTCGGAGAGTATAATATACAAAAAAAAAAAAAACTGGAATTTTTTTTTTTTTTTAAAATCATTTAGAGATATACTCTAACTTAGTTAAAATTTGTTGTCCACTTTTAAAAAAATAACTAACGGTCAAAAAATGTCTAGTTTTGGCAATCATCATTTGTCAAAGTTCAAAATTGTCAAAAATGTTGAATTTTTGTAGAGATGTTCCTTATGGTTAGTAGTTCAAATCCACAAAAAATGAGGTTTTAAATCTGTGAGCATAGGCTTCAATTTCTGGATTTTTTTTCATTGTTGTTGGTAAATTTTTAGTTGTGACATTTGAACCCCTTTTGAAAGTTTTATTTAATTTGTCATTTGAATACCTTAAGATTATGGTTAGAATACCTATACACTTTTAATCCTTTTTATATGGAATGATTGACTTTGAAATTGTATTGGAATAAAGAAAAACATTTACATTAATTTGTTTGTGAGGTGTTGCTAATTACCGATTATTTACAATAAAACATTTATGAGTATTACTCAGTGTCGTGCTTCTGTAATTGGTCACCGCATTCTCACTCTATTCTTTCCAAGATAGACGATTCATTTACATAGCCATAACTTTTTTCTAAATTAAGCACTTACAGGCGTTGGATCGGAAAATTTGTACTCAATATTTAATTTATGAAAAAGTTTGATTTAAGTTGCGCATAACTTTACCATGTTACGTTGCAAATGCCACAGGAGGGTCTTAGGCCTAGGCGGGATCCTTGGGATTAGACATCAAGCTAAACTTTGCATTGGATGTTGGTTTGTTTCTAAGTCACATTAGTGTGCCAGAGAGGATGGCACACTGGTTGTGCATAACATTTTGCAGTTTTGTTGAAGCACTTTGGTTTGTCGTTCAATTATTCTTTAATGTGATATTATTCTTTTTCTCTCTTAGGAATAATACATGACTAAAATAACATTCCATTGGTCAAGAAAATTACGAAAAATCTTATGTCACACGAGTGTGTCAGAGAGGCTGGCACACTGCTTGTACTTACTGTTTTGTAGTTTCATTGAAGCGCTTCGGTTTGTCGTTCAATTATTCTTCAATGTGATATTCTACTTTTTCTTTCTTACGAATAATTGCTAATTAAAATAACATTCCATTGGTCAAGAAAATGATTAAAAATCTTATGTCACATTAGTGTGCCACAGAGGCTGGCACACTGCTTGTGCATAACGTTCTGCAGTTTTGTTGAAACGCTTTGGTTTGTCGTTCAATTATTCTTTAATGTAATGTTCTTCTTTTTCTCTCTTACAAATAATACATTATTATAATAACATTCCATTGGTCAAGAAAATGATGAAAAATCTTAAGTCACATTAGTGTGCCAAAGAGGTCGCACAATCGCTTGTGCATAACGCTTTTTCGTTTTGTTGAAGCGCTTTTAGTTTGCCGTTCAATTATTCTTTAACGTAATATTTTTATTTTTCTCTCTTATGAATAATTCCTTATTAAAATAACATTCTATTGGTAAAAAAAAATGATGAAAATTTTTTGACACATTAGTGTGCCGAGAGGTCGGCACACCGCTTTGCTGCATAACGATATAGCAGTTTTGTTAAAAGCGCTTTGGTTTGTCGTTCAATTATTCTTCAATTTGATATTCTTCTTTTTCTCTCTTGTGAATAATAATACCTAAAATAAAATAACATTCCATTGGTAAAGAAAATTATTAAAAATCTTATTTCACGTTAGTGTGCCGGAGAGAGGTCGCCTTGCTTTGCTTGTGGTTAATGTTTTGCAGTTTTATTGAATCGCTTTTGTTTGTCGTTTCATTATTCTTCAATGTGATATTCTAATTTTTTCTCTCTAATGAATAATACATGACTAAAATAACATTCTTTTGCACTAGAAAATTATGAAAAAGCTGATGTCACATGAGTGCCAGAAAGGTTTGCACACTGTTTGTACTTACCATTTTGTAGTTTTATTGAAGCGCTTTGCTTTGTCATTCAATTATTATTTAATGTGATATTTTTATTTTTCTATCTTAATAATAATACCGTATTAAAATAACATTCTATTGGTAAAAAAAATGATGAAAAATCTTATGTCACATTAGTATGCTAGAGAGGCGGGCACACTGCTTGTGCATAACGTTTTGCAGTTTAGTTGAAGCGCTTTGATTTGTCGATCAATTATTCTTCAATGTGATATTCTTCTTTTTCTCTCTTATGAATAATACATGAAAAAAATAACATTGCATTGGTCAAGAAAATTTTGAAAAATCTTATGCCACATGACTGTGCCAGAGATGCTAACACACTGCTTGTACTTTCCGTTTTGTAGTTTTGTTAAAGCGCAATGGTTTGTCGTTCAATTATTCTTCAATGTGATATTCTTCTTTTTATCTATTATGAATAATACCTTACTAAAATAACATTCCATTGGCCAAGAAAATGATGAAAAATCTTATGTCACATTAGTGTGCCAGCAGAGAGGCTGGCACACCGCTTGTGCATAACGTTTTGAAGTTTTGTTGAAGCACTTTGATTTGTCGTTCAATTATTCTTCAATGTGATATTATTCTTTTTCTCCCTTATGAATAATACATGACTTAATTAACATTCCATTGGTCAAGAAAATTACGAAAATCTTATGTCACAAGAGTGTGCCAGAGAGGCTGGCACACTGCTTGTACTTACCGTTTTGTAGTTTTATTAAAGCGCTTTGGTTTGTCGTTCAATTATTCTTCATTGTGATATTCTTCTTTTTCTTTCTAATGAATAATACCTTATTAAAATTACATTCCATTGCTCAAGAAAATGATGAAAAATCTTATGTCACATTAGTGTGCCAGAGAGGCTGGCACACCACTTGTGCATAACGTTTTGCAGTTTTGTTGAAGCGCTTTGATTTGTCGTTCAATTATTCTTCAATGTGATATTATTCTTTTTCTCTCTTATGAATAATACATGACCAAAATAACATTCCATTTGTCAAGAAAATTACGATAAATCTTATGTCACAGGATTGTGCCAGAGAGGCTAGCACACTGCTTGTACTTACTGTTTTGTAGTTTTATTGAAGCGCTTTGGTTTGTCGTTCAATTATTTTTCAATGTGATATTCTTCTTTTTCTTTCTTATAAATAATTCCTTATTAAAATAACATTCCATTGGTAAAAAAAATAATGAAAAATCTTATGTCACATTAGTGTGCCACAGAGGCTGGCACACTGCTTGTGCATAACGTTCTCCAGTTTTGTTGAAGTGCTTTGGTTTGTCGTTCAATTATTATTTACTGTGATATTCTTCTTTTTCTCTCTTACGAATAATACCTAATTAAAATAAAATTCCATTGGTCAAGAAAATGATGAAAAATCTTAATTTACATTAGTGTGTCGAAGAGGCTGGCACACTGCTTATGCATAACGTTTTGCAGTTTTGTTGAAGCACTTTGGTTTGTCGTTCAATTATTCTTTAATGTAATATTATTCTTTTTCTCTATTATGAATAATACCTTATTAAAATAAAATTCTATTGGTAAAAAAAATGATGAAAAATCTTATGTCACATTAGTGTGCCAGAGAGGATGGCACAGTGCTTGTGCATAACATTTTGCAATTTTGTTGAAGCGCTTTGGTTTGTCGTTCAATTATTCTTCAATGTGATATTCTTCTTTTTCTCTATTTGAATAATACATAACTAAAATAACATATCGTTGGTCAAGAAAATGATGAAAAATTTTATGTCACATTAGTGTGCTAGAGAGGCTGGCACACCGATTGTGCATAATGTTTTGCAGTTTTGTTGAAGCGCTTTGATTTGTTGTTCAATTATTCTTCAAAGTGATATTATTCTTTTTCTCTCTTATAAATAATACATAACTAAAATAACATTCCATTGGTCAAGAAAATTACGAAAAATCTTATGTCACACGAGTGTGCCAGAGAGGCTGGCACACTGCTTGTACTTACTGTTTTGTAGTTTTATTGAAGCGCTTTGGTTTTTCGTTCAATTATGCTTCAATGTGAATTCTTCTTTTTATTTCTTTTGAATATTAAAATAACATTCCATTGGTTAAGAAAATGACGAAAAATCTTATGTCACATTAGAGTGCCACGTAGGCCGGCACACCGCTTGTGCATAACGCTCACTTGATTTTGTTGAAGCTTTGGTTTGTCGTTCAATTATTCTTTAATGTGATATTCTTTTTTTCTCTCTTACGAATAATACCTTATTAAAATAACATTCCATTGGTCAAGAAAATGATGAAAAATCTTAAGTCACATTAGTGTGCCAAAGAGACTGGCACATTGCTTGTGCATAACGTTTTGCAGTTTTGTTGAAGTGCTTTGGTTTGTCATTCAATTATTCTTTAATGTAATATTCTTCTTTTTGTTTTGCAGTTTTATTGAATCGCTTTGGTTTGTCGATTAATTATTCTTCAATGTTATATTCTACTTTTTCTCTCTAATGAATAATACATGACTAAAATAACAATCTTTTGGTCAAGAAAATTATGAAAAAGCTGATGTCACATGAGTGCCAGAAAGGCTTGCACACTGTTTGTACTTACTGTTTTGTAGTTTTATTGAAGCGCTTTGCTTTATCGTTCAATTATTATTTAATGTGATATTCTTATTTTTCTATCTTATTAATAATATCGTATTAAAATAACATTCTATTGGTAAATAAAATGATGAAAAATCTTATGTCACATTAGTGTGCCATAAAGGTTGGCACACTTCTTGTGCATAACGTTTTGCAGTTTAGTTGAAGCGCTTTGATTTGTCGATCAATTATTCTTCATTGTGATATTCTTCTTTTTCTCTCTTATGAATAATACATGACAAAACTAACATTACATTGGTCAAGAAAATTTTGAAAAATCTTATGCCACATGAGTGTGCCAGAGACTCTGACACACTGCTTGTACTTTTTGTTTTGTAGTTTTATTAAAGCACAATGGTTTGTCGTTCAATTATTCTTCAATGTGATATTCTTATTTTTCTCTCTTATGAATAATACCTTACTAAAATAACATTCCATTGACCAAGAAAATGATGAAAAATCTTATGTCACATTAGTGTGCCAGCAGAGAGGCTAGCACACCGCTTGTGCATAACGTTTTGCAGTTTTGTTGAAGCGCTTTCATTTGTCGTTCAATTATTCTTCAATGTGATATTATTCTTTTTCTCTCTTATGAATAATACATGACTAAAATAACATTCCATTAGTCGAGAAAATTATGAAAAATCTTATATCACATAAGTGTGCCAAAGAGGCTGGCACACTGCTTGTACTTACCGTTTTGTAGTTTTATTATAGCGCTTTGGCTTGTCGTTCAATTATTCTTCATTGTGATATTCTTCTTTTTCTTTCTTATGAATATTAAAATCACATTCCATTGGTCAAGAAAATGATGAAAAATCTTATGTCACATTTGTGTGCCAGCCTGGCTGGCACACTACTTGTGCATAACGTTCTGCAATTTTGTTGAAGCGCTTTGGTTTGTCGTTCAATTATTCTTTAATGTGATATTTTTTTTTCTCTCTTACGAATAATACCTTAATAAAATAACATTCCATTGGTCAAGAAAATGATGAAAAATCTTAAGTCACATTAGTGTGCCAAAGAGACTGGCACATTGCTTGTGCATAATGTTTTGTAGTTTTGTTGAAACGCTTTGGTTTGTCGTTCAATTATTCTTTAATGTAATATTCTTCTTTTTCTCTCTTATGAATAATACCTTACTAAAATTACATTATATTGGTAAAAAAAATGATGAAAAATCTTTTGTCACATTAGTGTGCCAAAGAGGATGGCACACTACTTGTGCATAACGTTTTGCAGTTTTGTTGAAGCGCTTTGATTTGTCGTTCAATTATTCTTCAATGTGATATTCTTCTTTTTCTCTCTTGTGAATAATACCTACCTAAAATAACATTCCATTGGTAAAGAAAATTATTAAAAATCTTATTTCACATTAGTGTGTCAGCCGCACACTGCTTGTGCTTAATGTTTTGCAGTTTTTTTGAATCGCATTGAAGAATAATTGAACGACAAATCAAAGCGCTTCAACAAATCTGCAAAACGTTATGCACAAGCGGTGTTGCCAGCCTCTCTGCTGGCACATTAATGTGACATAAGATTTTTTATCATTTTCTTGGCCAATGGAATGTTATTTTAGTAAGGTATTATTCATAATAGAGAAAAAGAATGAAATCACATTGAAGATTAATTGAACGACAAACCATTGCGCTTTAATAAAACTACAAAACGGAAAGTACAAGCAGTGTGTCAGAGTCTCTAGCACACTCGTGCTGGCATAAGATTTTTCATAATTTTCTTGACCAATGTAATGTTATTTTTGTCATGTATTATTCATAAGAGTGAAAAAGAAGAATATCACATTGAAGATTAATTGATAGACAAATCAAAGAGCTTCAACTAAACTGCAAAACGTTATGCACAAGCAATGTGCCAAACTTTCTGGCACACTAATGTGATATAAGATTTTTCATAATTTTCTTGACTAACGGAATGTTATTTTAGTCACCACACGTCCACTTGCTTGATCACCATGCCATATCCTATGAGGGAATTTAGGCCCTTTTTGGATCGATATAGCCAAATAAACGTTAAGAACCCAAAAAAATAGTTTTCCTCTAGTCACCCCTTTTTTAGCCTTCACCCTTTCTAAAAGCCTTTTTATTCTTCACCAATAATTCCTAACCCATCACAACACACAATAAAAAGCTTACCCAGTTGATGAGTTGAGAACTTGATGGTTATCAGAAAAAGAGAAGAGAAGACCTTGTACAAAAACATAATAGTTATTTGCTTCAAAAAGAGAAAAAAAAAAAAAGAGAAGAAAAGAAAAGAAATACCCATCCAAAGCCAAAACTCCAAAGATCCAAAGGAGTCAAAAAAATCAAATCTCCCAAAAGTTTAAAATCAAAAGAAGACGATATCAGAAACAAAAAGAATCAAAAGCAAAGTTAGAACTCCCAAAAGTCAAAATCATATGGAGTCACAAAGCCAAAGGGCTAAAAGAATGTATCACAATTTGGAAGCAAAAGAAGAAAACGAGGTTCTTCTCTCACACAAGTATCTTGAAGACCCAAACTTCTCATCTTATCGATTTTGTTTTTCCCTTTCTTTTTCTTTTTAAACCATCACCCTAGCCCCGTAACTCCTAATAAAAAACTTCTAGCTAAATTAGGAATAGGATGGTGTGATAGTAAGTGGCAAGCATGATCAATTGACCCCGATTTCTTTAGACGTCATTTGAGTATGCGAGGAATATAAGTGCCTGCTGCACTTGAGAGAACGAACCTTGAGTGAAGCTATCAGAGAGTTGTGATTGTAACACACCCCTGCGAGAACCCACCTTAAGGAAGCTCTCCAAAAGCCTCGGAAACAACTCTGCTTTTGCATTTCATTGCTCATGTTTTGTACAATTATCTGTTGATGCTTAAATTACTGAACATATGTTAGTCTGAGTTCAAAGGAGCTTGTCCTTATTCACCACTAATGAGATGTATGAACTTCTGAGAATAAATAAGGAAACAAGACCCTATGTACTAAATAGAAGAAGTTTGTGAGTACCTTCACTGGAAAACTCTCACGAGGCTTAAAGCTCGTCCACTAGGGAAGTCCTAGTGGTTTAAAGCCTTGTTGCATATGGTCAATGCAATCGCACTCTGCAAAACGAGATTAGTATAACATATAATAAATCACTCATTTGTGATCTTAGTTTTTTCTCTCATCCTTGCTTGAGGACAAGCAAGATGCTATTTGGGGGTGGTGATCAGCTCCCAAATGTGCGTTTTATTACCCGTATATTGCTGCATTACAGTCTCTCTTATGCTTAACGAAAAGACAACTCATAGCTTTTACTGCCTTTTTCAAGTTAAGGAGTATTTTAGACTACTTATCATAAAAACTATATCTTAGCTCCAAAAGGAGCATTAATCACGCTTATAATGAAAACCAGTAGTTGTTGTGGAAAACTGCTGAAAAAGTCAAAGTTAACCGATCAAAGTCAATAGTCAAAGGAATCAAATTAGAAGACCAAAGATGGAGGCCCTTATTCCAAATTATGAAGACTTATCCCTAAACCTACCTTGGTCAAGAAGGCACCAAAAAGCAAAAGCAAAAGCAAAAGTGAAATGGGTGAGGTGTTTAGTTTGTAATGGAGAAGGGTATTAAGTGCCTAAAATTGTATATTTTATATATAGTTTTATAGGCACTTTATAATATCATTTATGCTTAATTGAGTATTTTTAACGTAAAACCATACATTTGTTTTATTCCATGACATTATGCATATTTTTTTGTCATAAAGAATTATTTGCATATATGTGCATGTCATTGGAAAAGTCCAATTCAAAATATGTTTTATTAATTTGGTTTAATATTTTTTGTAAGAAATAAAGATATTGGTCAAACCCCAATCAAAGCCCGAGCCCATAAGCCAAAGAGGATCATTTAGAGAATCAATAAGTGAGAGCTCATAGAATAAATTGTGCTATCAAGAATAGAAGGAAATGTTAGAGAATTGATAATTATGGAAGGAAATCAAGAAAGGATAATTGCAACTACCACCATATATTCTTACCATTTTCACCACATTAAATATCCCAATTTCCGTTAATTACTTATTCCATAGATTTCATTATATCAAATCATTCCATAATACCTTATATCCTAGCCACCATATATATTCTCCCATATCCTCACCGTATTCTTGCCAATCACTCCATTCCTAATTCAAAACCATATCATTCCATTTTATCATTTATTTGATTTCCAATTTATATTTCCTTCCTTCCTCATGCTTTGATAATATCTCTTCCGTATTCCATTTCCTAAATTCTTTTATCTTATATTTTCTTCCTATATCCCAAAGATTATTTGTATTTTGTGTGAAGATATTATATGCACAAAGATCTTGTTGGTGGAAGCTATAAATAGATAAGAGAATTGGCATTGAGGGGAGAACCATTCTACACTCATTTTAGAACCATTCTACACTCATTCTACACCCATTCAACATCCATTCTAGTATTCAAGTAGTAGAAATTTTGCTTTGTAGTTTTAGTTCATTTAATTAATGAGAAAGAGTGCTCTTGAGTGTGTAATTTTCCAAAGATCAACATCAAAGCAATAAAAGCGGTTTCAATGTTCACTCTATCTCTTGTCTTTAATTATTCTTTAATAGCATGGAGGGCTAAGCTTTCACCCCATGGTGGAAAGTGAAAGCTCTCCATGAAATTCTTGTTATTTTGTTTTGAAAAAATGACCGTTTAGTACCATGAACTTTGGTGGTTTTATCAATTTGGGCCAAAAACTTTTTTTTTTAGCAAATTAGGCCATGACTTTTCTTTTTTGTATCAGTTTGGGCCACTGTTACCATTCCGTTACTTCACATGCTTATGTGGCTTGCCGGATGTATATGTGTCCAACCAAATGCTCATGTGTCACCATTGAAGTGCACACCTAATCACCGTGATGTGGCATTGAAATTTCAAAGTGTTTCAATCCGAAATTTCACATAAGTTTCACGAAAATTTCACCGAAATTTCAAAGTGTTTCCCAAATTAATTTCGCCCTAACATAAAAACTCAAGCCCACATATTGATTTTTGGCCCAAGCCCAACAAAACCCAAAAAACTTCACTGTTCATCTTCCTCACCAACGCCTCCACCACCACCACCGGATCAGCTCACGTCCGGCCACCACTTCTCCCTTCCTCATCACATCGGTTTTGATCCTTGAGAAAAACCCTACCTCTTTAATTAAACAAGTGTAATGAGAAGATTAACTAGTATGTTGCCTCTTACCAGTGGCGGAGCCAGGGGGGCCCAGGGTACGCCCTGGCTCACCCTCAATTTCTTCCTAAAAAGTGACTAGTATATATATGAAAATGATTTTGTTACTAAACCCTCACTGACCAAAAATAAAAACCCCCTTCCCTTAACTAACATGAGAAAGCATTCCATCTCTAATTTATGTATTTTGAGAAACAACACTTTTGGCAAGTGTTTTTCCTTGTTTGGAAAAACAAAAAAGATGAAAGAGAAAAAAAGAGTAATAACATTCTCAAGTCTCAGTCCCAATAATTCATATGTATGTTTATTGGTATGTTTTCTAAACCTTAATTCCCCAATCTCTTATTTTTTTAGTTTTTTTATAATGAATTTTATTAGTTATAATTCAATTTTGTATGTAATGAATTCAATCCATCGGTTACTTGAGTCCATTACAATTTTAATTTGTTGCATAAAATTGTAGTAAAGTTACTTTTGAATCTACTTAAGGCATTGATTGGAATTTTGGGATTGAATGAAAACGAAAACAATTAAAATAAATGCTAAAGTGACACAAAAAAAAATGTACTGGTGCCTAAACATGTACAGTTTAAAACAATGGTGGGATCATAAACCATGTTGGCACAACAAGCTAGTTTGAAAATCCAAATTTTGCTTACCCACTATAGATTTTTGAGAAAGCGTAAACATGAGAATTATATTCCCAATCTAGAATTTGTAAACGCTTTGTAAGTCTGTAACACCATTTTTTGCTATTAATATTAATTACCCTTTAGCCAAAAAAAAAAAATCTAAACATTCTATAATATTCTTTATTGCTCTAAGTGCTTATTTTTTCCCCAATGCCTTTTAGACTATTTTACTTACAGTTCCCAAAGAATTCATTGTTTTTTTTTCATTTGTGGAATTTTAAAGTGGTTTCCATAAGCATATATATTTGTAAGAAGCATATATTTGTAGGCACTTTCTACTTAAGTTCCTAATTTTCTAAAGCTAAATGTCCGTGTATTTTTATTTATATTTTCCTCCTAAATCGATCTATTAAGCAATCTAGTTTTTTGTAATTCCAAAATTTACATGTCTTTTGTGATGGGATTCGAATTGTGTTTTTTTTTCTTTTTTACTTTTAAAAAATATGCAAGGGAAAACAAAAATTCGACAAATTGGGTGTTATTTTATTTTAGTTTTTATATAGTGACTAGTTATGGCTCACCCTCACCCAATTTCCTGGCTCCGCCACTGCCTCTTACCTACAATTAGTTTATGTAACAGAGTCGAGAGGAAGAAGAAATAGCAAATTACAACATCAATAGTTTGATATGTAAGTTCATATACTTAATTCTTTCAAAGTTAAAGAATGTTGCTAAAAGGGTTGGTAAGTGAATTCTTCAAGTTGGAGTACAAGTTAAAGAGCGAGTACTGTCCGAGGTTCTTCACTTCATACCAAGAGTTGAGCACCTTGTCGTTCTTATCTGTCCCCGCAAAAGCCAACTGTATGCTAGTGGTGCAATCTGGTGATCCCGCTTTGCCTGTACAGTTAGACACTGGAGTTGCGTAGTCTGTTTGATTCAGGCAAATACCAGAACATGAACCACAACCATTGCTATTCCAAAATAGATTCTGCAGTGTACCCTTTTTAAATTCAAGTACCTGGTGCACATAGATAAATAGAATGTACGTTAAACAAATTAATTAATCAAGTTGAGGGACACTATTGCCTTATCAGCTTATAAATCGTGATATTACCAGAGTAAAGTTGCTTATGATGTTGGTATAATTGCGCGGCGGCCGACTTAATATCAGTTTAAAAAAGTATATAGAGACAATCAACGGTAATCAACGGTATACACTGTAGTACTGTTGCCTGTTCAAAGCTAGAGGAAGAAGACTAATTGCCTGGGCTTGTGCTGGTGCTGCAGCTGCAGCCTATTCATCTGCTACCAGCGAAACTAGATTTGGGCCCATTGGGTCCATGGGTAAGTCCAGCACACATAAACAGCCGTTTGTACACATAGACAAATTTTCTAACGGAAATACACTGGTGGCCCAAACTGATACAAAAAAGAAAAGTCATGGCCCAATTTGCTCAAAAAAAAAGTTCTTGGTACAATACGGTTATTTTTTCTTTTGTTTTTGTCCTTTTTGTTAGAATCTCCACTATATGTGTTTTTGATGAAATCCAATGATATCTCTTTTTAATTGATTTTTGCACTAAGGTTAAATGTGCATGGTTTCTATCACCGTGAAAAATACGGGGTATTTTCCATTGTTAGTTTATTCTTTTTGTTAAAAATTTTTTAGACTCAACTTTATTAGTTATTAAGGGATTTTTTGTACTTCTTATTGTGGACATTGAATGCCTAAAAATTCCTCATTTGGAGTCAAAGAGAATAGAGGATTGAATTTAATATTGAGATGTTTTATTATGTTCTTCAAGTTATATTTTCCACTAATTCTAGAACTAGCGTTTAAGATTTAGTGAAGTTTCGGAGAAATTTAACAAGAGGTATAAAACTGAAATACAAGAATTGTTGGTGAGTTAGTAACTTTTTACCAAGGGTTTTGATAAATTGATCTTTGAAAATTAATTGTTTTAGTTAGTCATTATTTCCTTACAAGTTACTTTTATTTTTAGTTTAGATAAGAAATTAGAAATCCTCAACAATTGTTTTAATATTAATCACCAAGTTAGCTATTGGTTTATGAAATCTTTTCTCCCCCATTTATTCACTTCAAGATGTGGATCGATACCTCACTTACCGCTATTCTAATCATATTTTATTGATTATTTTGCAGTTTTTGAGATTTTTGTTGATTGACAAGTTCTAGATGACGGAATTAAATATTCAAAGAATTTGTGCAATTCAAAGGGCAAATCAGTAAATGGCAAAAGTAGGGGTATATAAACAAAAAGCAAGGGAGAGAACTTATCCATTGTCTTAGGATCTAAACCATTTGGTTTGTTTATTTTCTTGTCTTGTTTTTCAATTCATGTTTTTAATTTATTGTTGTTTTATTTTATTTCAATCAACTTGTTATTTCCTTTTCTTTATTTCAATCAAACTTGTTACTTGTTCTTTGTTTTAATCTTCAATCTTGTTTGTTGCTTTCATTTCAATGTTTTAATCAATCTTCCTTTCATGTTTTCAAGTCATTTTAATTAAACAATCAAGCTTTCAAGTTCATTAATTAGCTTAGAACCATTCTAATACTATAAGAGTATACCTTTCTTCTTCATATATTTCCTCACTCAAACTCTAAACAATTTAGGATGAACCTCAACTCTTAATCTAACTCTTTTGAAGTATACTCACTACAATATTAAAGTTTCACCACCAAAACAAAACTTGCTGTATAATATGAACCCATGAATAATACCCAAACAAGTCAATCTACTGAAACAATTAGAAAAGGATAAGAGAAAAATCATAATTAAAGCATAACAAACATGATATTTGAAAGTGAAGGGAAAACAAACAATACAATAGCTATCCATTGAATCATTGATGGCTGCTTCTCGCTTATCCAACCCCCTTATATATACCTTGCTAATCATAAGCAACCCATGTTAAGGCATTGAATTCATTCATTTCCTACGAACCTGACGAGCCTGCAAGCAGGTAGTGGTGATTTCTAATTTTTTTTAATCGCCATCCCTCCATGACAAGAGTTCATCCCCTTTTTTCTCTATTTTTTTCGTCGAGAAGATAAGAATCCCCTAAAGTAGAGAACCAATAACTCCTCTTTTAATGCAAGCAGGAGGTGTTTCCCACTTATAATCATTATCCCACAATAAGCCATATGTGGCTATTAGTTAGTTGTTAGCACAATAAAACAGACCCATTAAATATAAGGTTAATTTGAGTTATCCCCCCAAACTTATGTAGCGTTTTGTGTTTAACCCCCAAATTTTGAATCATCACACTTAAACCCCCACTCTGTCTCAGACCTCTAACAGAACTATTCATATTTTCCATAATGCCCAAACTACCCCTTTGAAAGAGCCATTAGAAAGTTAAAACGTCCGCTTTGACTTATCCCATATTTGGTTGACTCCTTTCTTCCCCAACAATATAAATTTCATCTTGCTTCTCTCTCCAACAACAACTAATGGGTGGTGGTGAACCAACTAAGATGTCACTTGAGGTAAGTATCACTTTTGACCCGTCAGTTGTTACTATTAGGGTCCTTACTATTATTGTTCTTGATTAGGTTCTTGATTAGAGCTTCCTTCCTTGTTTTTTGTCGTCTGGTTTTTTGGGGGTTAATTACAAATTAGTTACAAAGAGTAAGGGTTAATAACATAATTTTAGCACATGATTTGAGGGTTATGTTTTTCTCTTTTCAGGCTACCGGTTGCTTTCAATGTGGCGATTTGAACCATTGGAAGGATATATGCCCTCACAGTTGTCCTTGGGGTTGTGGGAAAACTATGAAAATGTACAAGAGTACTAGGGAATGGAGTTTTGGACAGAGATTTCTAACATGCAAGAGAGATGAATGTAAGGGTTTTATTTGGATAGACAAGGGGCACCTAGACAAAGACCCTAAAGACAAGAACAAAGAAGTAGTTGCCAGTACTTCAAGGGCTTCAAAAGAGGATATGAAGTGCCAGGGGGAAGTCACTGGTCACAATTGAGGGTCCTATTAAAATGAAGGTGAAAGGAAATGCTAGTGATGTAACTGAACTTGTGAATGAAGAAGTTGTCACCTGGATGAATTGTGTATGAAAGAGAGGGATGGAAATGAAATAAATGTTATGTGTTGTTAGTCCTTATTTTCACTAACAGATCATAGCAACATAGTAATCATACATAGAACTACATAGCCCATTGCAATTTAATATTATCTTAAAACTAAACAAACCAACAAACACACAGTCTTGATTAATAAGTAACTAACAATCATGTCCTGACAACTGAAAGAAAACCTAAGCATAGCCAAAATTCCAACAAAACATTGAAAGCATTGTTTTGGGCAAAAATACAAAAGCCACAAAACACACAACACAACAACTAACACAAAATAAGCACCATCACCAGAAACATGACTATTTCTTTGCTCTCTTTACTGGTCTCTCATTAACTGAGCATGAGGCTTGGCTTGATATTACCTGCCTTCGATATCTCCGCACAGTTGGCTCTTCATGCCTGAAGTACCTTCTCTGTTGTTGTGGCTGGATGGGAGGCATAACAGGTATCACCAATGGAGGTCTGACATTTGAAGTATGTTGTGTTGGAGGTTCTGACTGAGATGGTTGTGGCTGAGATGGTTGTGACTGACTGGGTTGGGAATAGGTAAATGAGGCCTCAGTTGCATTATTAGAATTACCCATTCCTCCTTTACTACCCCTTACCCCTCTACTCACACTTTCATTTCCTCCTCTGCTGCCCCTACCTCCTTTACTACCCCTTCCTCTACTAACAGTTTCAGTTCCTCCTCTTCTTCCTCTGCTCCCCCTACCTCCTCTACAACCCCTTACTCTGCTCCCCCTACCTTCTCTGCCTCCTCTATTAACATTTTCATTCTCTCCTCTCTGCCTCCATTAACAGTTTTCACCTCTCCTCCTCCTCCTCCATTAACAATTTCATCTCTCCTCTGCCTCCTCCATTGACATTTTCAGTTTCTATACCTCTACTACCCCCTCCTCTTTTCCTCCTCTACTACCTCCTCCTCTTCCTCTTATTGGTGGAGCAGCTTGAGCTCCATCTTCAGGGTTGATTGGTGCCTGCAAGAATGGATTTGGAAGTGGTCTTGTTCTTGGCCTACATGGTCTTCCTCTAGTCCTTCTTCCTCTAACAACATTACCACCCACTTCACCTCCTTGACACCCTCTTATTTTATGGCCAAGTACACCATATCTAGAACACCTAACTGAGTTCTCATTTTCATTTGCACCCCTTCTCCTGTTAACTCTAGGCCTTCCAGGTTGTCTATGCTTAACTGGAGGATAAACATAATCTGCAGCTACAGGCTGCATCAATTAAACAAAACACATGTCAATACTCAATGGGTGCCCATACTCAATCAATAAACTAGAAACTAAAAGAATTGAAAATTGGAAAAAGAATTACCTTTGGCCAATCATCCTCATGAACCATCGGAGTTATGTTCCCACTATGTGCATTTCTATAAGCTCTAATAGTGAAAAAAAGACTGCAGAATCTAAAAACAAGTATAACAACAAATTGCAATAAATAATGTAATTTAACACAACAAATTGCTATAGAACATATCAAATTTAAACTTACACTCTATCCAAGTGTCTCTCCTTGGCTTAATAACAACCACAACATGAATGCAAGGAATTCCACACACTTGCCATTCTCTGCATGTACAACTTAATTGTACCAAATCAACAGTCCACCAATGTCTAGACTTATGTGTCACACAGAACTTATCCTCATTTGAACCAGCAACTTCATAATCACCAATTGCATCTCTCTTTCTGCTAAAATATCTTTCACCCTTGGTACTAGATCATTCTTATTCCAGTCTACAAACTTCCCCTTTCTATCATAGATCAACTTCATTTGTAAAATCACTATCTTGGAAACCATCTTCACAATAGGCTTATCTCTACTATCCATTATAAAATTATTCCATGATTTAGAGAAGTTATTAGAGAGGTGGTCAGACTTACATTCAGTGTCAAAGTGTGACCTTTCCCACAACTTAATTAGGCTCCTCACTCATTAAGTAGTCTTTGGAATCACTACATCTTTTCTCAAGCAACTCCATACTTTTATTAAAGTCAACTTCCCCAAATGTTTTTGCTGCATTCCATGCTTCCACTTCAAGACCCTTAAACCTTGTCTTCATGTTCTTCAGCATGTGTCTAAAACAAAATCTTTGATTGCAATCTGGAAACACTGTGGCAACTGCATTACCTAAACCTTTTTGTCTATCAGAAATTATGGTCAGTCTAGATGGATGTAAGTTCAAGGATGGTGTCATAATATCCAGAAATTCAATCCAATTCTCAGTGTTTTTTGAAATACAAATAAAAAAACCTAGTGGAAACAATCCATTATTTCCATCTAATGCTAGAACAGACAGACATACACCCCCATGTTTCCCCTTTAAAAAACATCCATCAAGACCTATTAAAGGCCTACACCCACTGACAAACCCATCTAAACATGCTTTGAAAGCAATACAAACCCATTCAAAACTCATGTAGTTAGCATTTCTAGAGAATTTAGCAATATATAGAATCTGGGTTGGAGTTGAGAATATGCAAACAAAGCTGATGAACCTTTGCATAAGACTCATCATAACTTCCATGAATCATTTCCATTGCTAAGTTCCTGGCATTCCAAGCTTGCCAATACTTAATCTTAACTTGATATCTGTTCCACATGATTGCCTTGATGTCAGTTGGTTTGTAGCTCTTGAAATGAAGTCTCAAGTCTTTCTCAATATCTTTTGCTATCCAAGCTGCATTTTCCATAGAGTTTCTATTTTTTCTATCAGCTGTACAAGTGTGAGCATCATTCAACCTTCTTAACCTGAATGTACTCCTCTTAGTCATGCACCTGCAATAAGCCCTCCATTTACAACTTTCCTCCTTACACACAACTTCAATCTGTAGAGAATCATTTTTCTTGAACCTCATACTAAATTTTATTTTAATAGCACACAACCTCAAATAATCTCTACACAAGTATCTATCAGCCCATTTCTAACCTACAAACAACCTAATTGATGTTTCATCAGATCTAGTCTCTCCCTCATCAGTTGGAATATTAAAAGTGTTATCAACCAATAGATTTATTACATCATCATCCTCAACTATTTGTGCCCTAATAGTTGGTTGTATTGGTTCATCTTCTTTAGCAATTGAATAATTTCCATCCTCTTCTTCAGCAAAAACATACCTCTCATCAAACAAAGACTCTTCACCACTTGAATTATTTTCAGAACGTATATACTCCTCATCAGATGAATCTTGACTATAGTAATGCTCACATTGCATCTATCCGGTCAATGTTGAATTCACATCTAAACCCTTCAACAGCATCAGGACATAAATCATTCAAACAACATACAAGATTTACAAAAGAAGTCTTTGGAAAAATTTGGATGTAGACAACTATTAAAAAAAAATAGGATGTGTAATTATTAAAAAAATTGGATGTAGACAGCTATTAAAATAATTTGGATGTAATTACACATACCTGCAACTCCAGTAGATATAGACAGCTCCTCAACTTCAATAGATTTGGGTTGTTGCTCTTGTTCTCGAACAACTCTCTTTCCTTTTACTTTATGACTAGGGCCTGCCCCATGTGAACTTCCACTATCTTTCTTGTCTTCAGAATAATAAGGCAAAAGAAATGGTGGGGAGCTCAAATTTGTTGTCTTCTTCTTAACATAGTCATAGTCTTCTGTAGTGGGTCAGTCATCCAAGTCAAACAACTTCCCCCTTCTACATCTTCTGCCATGCATATATATATATATATATTCACTATCTGTGGAAGAGCCCACAACATGTGGTATTTCACATTGCCCCTCATTTTCATCATCACTTGAAATGACATCCAATATATATATATTTTAAATACTCATAAAGACATCAATTTATTTTTTGCCATCCATATTTACAAAAAATCAGATATGTGTGAACCCATTTACATCAACTCTTTCATTTTCCCATTCATGAACAACAACATGTGGTATTTCATTGCCCCTCATTTTCATCATCAGACATCCAACTTTTACAAAGATTTGAACCCATTTCCACCATTTTCCCACATGAACAACACAACTCTATCACCATGCATATTTCCAATACATTTCCAGATGGGACACCAAATGCTAAACTGATCCAAGCAACAAGGTCTATCAAACTTGCATAATCATAATCCCATTCCTCAAAATCTACATACTGTCCACCAACATATTTCATATATTGTCCATCCTCTACCCATTCACCCCTATGGTGACACCTAAGGATCCTAATTGTGGCCATTATCCTCAGAAAGCAACGTAACCAAGCCAAAACCAAAACAACAATCAGACACAACAACCAAACTTTAAAACCGTGCTATCAATTATAAAGCTATCAACTTTAAAACATTTTGTGTTTAAGTTGAGTGAAATAAACTGACTTTGACAAAATAGCCATTCATATCATGAATATATCAATATAAATGAAACAAAGTAACTAAACATGATGCTACAATGTAACTAAACAAACTAAAGTAACTATGTAAACTAAACAAAGTAAACTTTATCGGACATTGATTATATAATTTAAAAAACCTTAGAACAAAAACCCTAAATTATCGATTATTGAAAATAAGGCACGTGAAAATTACCTTGACTGTGAAGATTGTCGATTCAAGTCTGAGATCGTGGATTCCATTGTAAGAAGTAGTTCTTTCAAGGTTGAGAAATGAATGTTGAGAAATGGATGTTAGAAATTCAAAGGAGACGGCGAGGAGATGAGAAATAAAGTGAGAAACAAAATAAAATTCTAAGTTGGGGTTTTAATCAAACTTATTGGAGTGGACCATGTTTAATTGGAGGGTAAAACAATTTGCTCCCCGCAATTTTCTTGAAAGGGTAGTTTGGACATTATGAAAAATATGAACAATTCTGTTAGAGGTCCGAGGCGAGTGGGGGTCTAAGTGTGATAATTCAAAATTTGGGGGTTAAACACAAAACGCTGCAAAAGTTTGGGGGGATAACTCAAATTCACCCTTAAATATAATACACAAGGCCCAAATAATAGAATAAGCCCAAGTAACAAAACAAGGTCTATATAATAAGGCAAGCTCAATAATAGAACAGGCTAAATATTAATAGAAAAGGCCCAATAAAATAGCATACCCAATAATAAGGAAGACTCCATAACATTTATAATAAAGTCCACATAGATTAAGCCCATATAAATCAAACACTAAGATAAGCTAAGGTATTTATTTCACTAACCAAATTTAATTACGAGGTTACTAAAAAAAAAAAAAAAAAAAAAAAAAAAAAAAAAAAAAAAAAAAAAAAACTTTACAATCCAACAAGCAATTCACAAACCCATAGTAATAGTAACTACACATCAACTGTGTACAATTTTTATCGGATTTATTCGTATTAAAAACAACTACACAATTGTTATGAATATTATGCGATAGATCCCCATACCCCCTCTGCCTACGATGAAGCCCCCATGCTTGAATACGTGGAATCAGGTAATGAGTCTCATTCTCTTCCAACGTCTTCAACACAAGATGCATTACATGAAAATATTCGTACCACCAATATTAAATCAATAGATAAAATACAATATCAATATATATATATATATATACATTGTAACAACCATTTTCATAAGATGGGCCATTGTATGTATTGGGCCCAGAGAATAAGCCCAAGACCATGCTAGGCCCCATGAGGTGAACCTAAAGAGGAGACATCGGCCAGAGAGGAGGAGGAAGAGGAGGAGATATCTATAGCAGAGGAGGAGGCGGCCATAGGAGATGACGACCAAAGGAGACGACAGGATGAGGCATAGGAGGAGGAGGAATAGAAGGGGAGATCTAGAGAAGAGGAGAAGGGAGACGACAGCCAGAGAAGGGAAGAGGAGTAGGGAGATGATGTCCCGAGATGAGAGAGAAGGAGATACCTATAGCAGAGAAGGGAGCAGACGACGGCTAGAGAGGAGGAGGAGTAGGGAGATGATGTCCCAAGATGAGGAAGAATAGAGGAGGAGATATCTATAGCAGAGAAGGGAGAAGATGACGGCCAAAGGATACGACGGTCAGAGAGGAAGAGGAGTAGGGAGATGATGTCCCAAAATGAGGAGGAAGAGAGGAGGAGATATCTAGAGCAGAGGAGCTGGAATGAGGAGACAACGAGAGGAGAATAAGGAGACAACCAGATGAGATGACGTCTAGAGAGGTGGAGAATCCAAGAGAGATAGAAAAGAGTGGAGAGAGGAGAGAACTACGGTGCAGCTTGATCCCTCGATAAGGGGGTACGTAGGCAACCCAAACGGGTTCAGCTGATGAAGTCAAATTAGGTGTATTGCTTGCCTTTAGCATCTAACCAAGGAGTCGAGAATTATAAAAATATAAAAAATTGTGAAATGGGTTGCAACAAATGGCGCCGTCTGTGGGGACCAAGAGGAAAAAGTTATTGTTCTCTACCACATGGTTTTGTTCTCTAAGGCATCTATGGAAGGATTACCTACGGGATGAAACACAAACAAGTGCAATAGATCCATGGCTACGAGCCCAGTGCCGGCATCCTATCATACAATCAACATTCAACCGGAGTACTTTCTAATCGATTTTAGAGCTTGAGCAAGAGTGTTCGACAACATCGACGGCGAGGCAGTTCGAGGTAGAGAAAGGATGAGATCAATAGGTTGGGATAGAGATCAATGACTTCGAGTGTCCGAATACGGATGGTAAGATGATTGCAAGGAAGGTAGAGGGGCATACACCGGCGGGTTACGAGAAAGAAAAAGGATCAGTGAACGAGTTGATATTGACCGGTTTGTTGCGGGATATAACAACAAAATAAGACCGTGGTCGAGCCCCGTATTAGCTATCTGGGGAACCTCGAATCTCTGCTGGTGTCTCTAGGTAGTGAGGATGTTGGGTTTACTTGTATGTGGGAAGAGATAGAGAGAAGCTGCCTCTAAGCTAGAGAGCGGAGGGGTTCGAGAAGACCCTTCGCGGATATGTCGTGGGGCTATTCGAATGAGTGCGGGGGGGATGAGCCCTCCGCGGACCCTTGTGTCCAAACAGCGCGTGTGGGGCAGGCAGAGCTGTCCCGGACCGGCGTGTCCGAAGCTCCGAGCGGAATAGGATCCGCGGACCCTCGTGTCTAAACAAAAGTGTGTAAGGGCGGCGAGGGAGTTGTCCCGGACCCTCGTGTCCAAAGCCTCAAGCGGGATATGATATGCGGACATGAGGTCCGAATCAAACATGGGGGCAAGCTGAGTTTCCCCTCATCAGACTCCACTCCAGAGCAGAGACAACAGGGGGGATGAGCCCTCCGCAGAGATAAGATCCGAATCAAACATGGGGGCAAGCTGAGTGGTCCCTCATCAGACTCTACTCCTAAGCAGCGACAGAGGGGGGGATGAGCCCTCTGCAGAGATGAGATCCGAGTCAAACATGGGGGCAAGATGAGTTGCCCCTCATCAGACTCCACTCCAGAGCAGAGACAGCGTGAGGGATGAGCCCTCCGCAGATATGAGATCCAAATCAAACATGGGGGCAAGCCGAAGGGCCCTCATCGGTTCCACTCCCGAAAGCAAAGAGAGGAGCCCTCCGCGGACAAAGGAGGGGGGCAATAGGGGCAAGGCGAGTTGCCCCATCGACTCCATTCCGGCGGCGACGGCGGGGGAATGAGCCTCCACGGCCGGAGTTCCAAATTACAATTGGGAGCAAGCAACATATCCGTAAGGAATAATACTATTGAGTTCGACAAAAGAGAAATAGAGGGGATGAGGCCCTTTGTGGACGAGATATCGAGTTCCATGAGTAAGGGCAAAGGGTATGAGACCCTTGGCGGATACAATGTTGAGTTCTACGAAAGGGAAATGAAAGGGTGAGACTCTGTGGACATTGTAGTGAGTTCTTACGTGAAGAAGAGAGAGCTATGGCTGGGTTGAGACACTCCACGGACATAGTGCCGAGTTTTCCGAAGGAGAGATGCATGGCGGCTGAGGTGAGACACTCCGCGGACATAGTAGTGAGTTCGGTGAAGGAGAGCTTATGGCTGGGCTGAGACACTCCGCGGACATAGTGGCGAGTTTCCGAATGAGAGATGCATGGCAGCTGAGGTAAGACACTCCGCGGACATATTAGTGAGTTCTGTGAAGGAGAGCTTATGGCTGGGATGAGACACTCCGCGGAAATAGTGGCGAGTTTTCTGAAGGAAAGATGGTGGCTGAGGTGAGTCACTCCGCGGACATAGTAGTGAGTACTGTGAATGAGAGCTTATGGCGGGGGTGAGACACTCCGTGGACATAGTGGCGAGTTTTCCGAAGGAGAGATGCATGGCGGCTGAGGTGAGAAACTCCGCGGACATAGTAGTGAGTACGGTGAATGAGAGCTTATGGCGGGGCTAACTCCGTGGACATAGTGGCGAGTTTTCCGAAGGAGAGATGCATGGCGGCTGAGGTGAGACACTCCGCGGACATAGTGGCGAGTTTTCTGAAGGAAAGATGGTGGCTGAGGTGAGTCACTCCGCGGACATAGTAGTGAGTACTGTGAATGAGAGCTTATGGCGGGGGTGAGACACTCCGTGGACATAGTGGCGAGTTTTCCGAAGGAGAGATGCATGGCGGCTGAGGTGAGACACTCCGCGGACATAGTAGTGAGTTCTGTGAAGGAGAGCTTATGGCTGGGCTGAGATACTCCGCGGACAGGGGCGAGTTTTCTGAAGGAGAGATGGTGGCTGAGGTGAGTCACTCCGCGGACATAGTAGTGAGTACTGTGAATGAGAGCTTATGGCTGGGCTGAGACATTCCGCGGACATAGTGGTGAGTTCTCTGAAGGAGAGATGGTGGCTGAGGTGTGACACTCCCAATCGGGGTAGTGAATTCGGAAGGAGAGCCGGTGGTGGGGAGGCGTTCCAATCGACATGGTAATGAGTTCTATGTGAAAGGTGTTGGCTGGGTTGAGACACATCGTGGGCATTATATTGAGTTGAAGAGTGAAAGCAAAGGGGATGAGACCCTTCATGGATATGTTAATGAGGTATATGAATGAGAACCGATGGATTGAGACACTTCACGGACATGATAATTGATGGTGAAGATAGTGCCACGGGAAAGAGACACTTCGAGGAATGGTAGTGAATTCAATAAGAAGATCTAATAGTAGAAAGAGGATCGAAGACCTTACGATACGATCCAAGAGTTGAGTACATGGATATGAACGTCCCGAGGAGAAGAAGGTTGCAAACAGCCTCAAGATAATCTGGGATATCTAGAGTTGAGAGAGACAATGAAGTTTAGAGACTTCCGGGTCCGTCGTCATCATCACCCGAACTCGAGAGGGGCAAATGTAATGACCATTTTCATAAGATGGGCCATTGTATGTATTGGGCCCGAGAATAAGCCCAAGACCATGCTAGGCCCCATGAGGTAAACCTAAAGAGGAGACATCGGCCCGGAGAGGAGGAAGAGAGGAGGAGATATCTAGAGCAGGAAGGGAGGAGAGGACGGCCATACCATAGGAAACGACGACCAAAGGAGACGACAACCAGATGAGACGACAGTCAGAGAGGAGGAGGAATAGAATGGGAGATCTAGAGAAGAGGAGAAGGGAGACGACAGCCAGAGAAGGGAAAAGGAGTAGGGAGATGATGTCCCGAGATGAGAGAGAAGGAGATACCTATAGCAGAGAAGGGGAGCGGCGGCGGCCGAGAGGAGGAGGAGTAGGGAGATGATGTCCCGAGATGAGGAAGAAGAGAGGAGGAGATATCTATAGCAGAGAAGGGAGAAGACGACGGCCAAAGGATACGACGGTCAGAGAGGAAGAGGAGTAGGGAGATGATGTCCCAAAATGAGGAGGAAGAGAGGAGGAGATATCTAGAGAGCGAGGAGGAGCTGGAATGAGGAGACAAAAGAGAGAGAGGAGAATAAAGGAGACAACCCGATGAGATGACGCGTCTAGAGAGGTGGAGAATCCAAGAGAGATGGAAAATATATATATATAGTGGAGAGAGGAGAGAACTACATCCTTATAATGACATCTTTATTGTACATCCTATCAAAAAGCAACAATTGATCCCTTTTTGATAAGGATTATATCGTAGGGCAAATTAGCAAACCCAAATGTGGAACTTTGTTCAAAATAGTGTTTTGAAGTCAAATTAGGTGTATTGCTTGCTTTGATAAGGCTAACCAAGGAGTCGAGAATTATAAAAATATAAAAAATTGTGAAATAGGTTGCAACATATATATATATATATATATATATATATATATATATATATATATATATAAACATGTCAACATTAATAACTAGATAAATAAATGAGATGAAACAATAACTTAATATATAAGACTTACCGGTATAATCCAAACAAAGCCACACAAATTGCCTTTAGCGGCTTTCGTCTCAACTGCGAGGTCTATCCAACGGTAAAGGTACGCCAAGATGGATTGACCCCAGTCATAATCCCACATCCTCTCTACGTCTGAGACAGCGGCCATCGACCCGATGCGTAAGAAACTATCAGAGTATCCGAATAATACCGCATCAACAAAGTAGAAGAGGAAGGCACGTACATATTCTTGGATCGACTCCTCACCAATATGATAGTCTTTCGACTTCTCCTTTAGCCTATTCAAGTATCTCGAAGTAAACCAACTTATATTTATAGCTCCTCCCTTAAACTGCTCAGCTGATAATCTCAAGAACCCGTCTTCCTCATCATCTTCTACCAAATCAAAATCTTCAAAGAAATTCATTGCCGTAGTAAAAACCTCCAAATTTTCTTTAAAAAGAACGACATCTCCATAACCAATTGGGATATTCGTGAGCATTATGAAATCAAAAGGGTAATCCCAAGCTCACCCCATGGGAAATGGAATATGTGGATAGATTTCTACCACCGCTCAATTATCCCAAACAACAATGCTTGATCATTTTGTCCCAAATTTGAATTTAAAAAATTCCCAAATGGTGTGGCGGCTATAATGTTGGTAACCGTGACAAAATTAGGATCCGTTTTTTATTTCAAACAACGCCACCATGACACAAATATTTGAAAGTGCACAACGTTACTTTCCATAGGTGTATTGCCTATATTACCGCTAATACAACAAACTATTCAACACGATATAATTTCAACTCAAATTTTTTTTTTACGCAATGCAACAAATTCAAACTAATTACACAACAACAAACTTGATATAAACTAACATAAATAATAATAATTAACATAAAAAAAATCTAAAACTTACTTGAGACGCCGCCACTCTATTTGCTACGTGTTGGACCGATGTTGACGCTAATGGTGGTGTTTTGTTTTCTGTCTGATATTAGACTCACCAGACAGGATGTTTCATTCCGTCTCGATAAAAAATCCTCCAGACGGAATCCAACATCCCGTCCGAGATTATTTTTCACCTTTGCATTGGGCAGTCTCACCTTGTTTTTCACCAAAACGGTGGAAAAGAGGAGAAATACTACTTACCTAGAGGTGAATATTTGTGACTCGCATTGGGAATGCTCGTACGTACACAAATACGACCTAGCCTCCTTTTTGTCTTACTCACCCCAGCTCAATAACCCTGAGGTGTGGTGTCTCGCTAGTTTACTTTTAACGATGTAATCATGGTGCCGTAATGTGTCAAGGTGGGAATTAACTTGGGAGTCAGTACTGGCATAGGGCCGGGTTGGGGAGCTGTAGATTTGTAATGGGCTTATTCTTGGGTTCTTTTAAGCCTATGAACTTGACTCCGGATATGGCCGTCATGCCTAGTTCAGTACTTCAGTAGTTTAACTGCCCTGGCGAGTGGTGAGTCCAATATAATAATGGACGAGAACAAGGACAAGGACATGGACATGAAACAAGAAGATACACGAACATCTTAGGTCAATCAACCATGAATCTTTAAGGTTAACCGTTTATATAGTTAGATACATAAATTTGATAGTTTATCCAAGAAAAAGAAATCTATCTTTAGTAGGATTTACTTCCTCTTTGAATTAGTGAATATATGTAACAAAAAATAAATTTATATTAGTATTCAAAATTAAATATGAACATCTAACTTAAAATCAATTAGTGATAAATAGACACTGAGTTATCATATAATTATAAATCACAAATGTATACTACCACCATGCATAACAAAAAGACCATTGGGTGATGATACCAGACGTCAGGGGCTCAAACCCGCCAACACCAAAGAATTACTGATCTTGTTTAAAACAAGCTTGCCAATCAAAAAAAAACAGAGACCATTGAATGTGTTTTTGTTCCTAGTAAAATACATAAATACGTATGTCCATTACAAACCCAAAACTAGTGGAATCCTCCTCATGCTTTGAGGAACCAAGAGTCAGAGCCTAAATACAACCACAGATGATGGAGATGAAAAATTTTAAACGCCAAACACAGCTAGACATCAACTCACGAGACTTAAAACCAAAAGTTTCTCATGGAGGGGGAAAACCTCAGATCCTGTAAAAAGTTCATTTCCCATGCAACTGAACCGACTGTTCACAACTGAGCCTTTTTATTTTCACTTACTCAGAACTACGTCTTCGATGCATCAAAGATCAATCAGCTTTCTTGGACTCTTCATCTGTAGTCTGTCTTTTGTTCGCTGATCCTGTAGCAGATCCTTTGCCCTCGGCAGCCTTGGAATATATTTCATTCCTCTCCATGAAGTATCTCTCAAAGGATCTCGGAAGGAATTTAGGAATTAGAAATACAAAAAGATTGATAGAGAAATAGACCAAGTCTGCAGTAGCCAAGATCTTGCCAAACCAATACCACACAACATCCTACAAAATAATTCGTATATTGCAACGAACTTTATGAGTAACTAAATCCTCTGTTTTCGAATATTCTACCAGAAATAAGATGCAACTTACAACAAAAATTTGGATCAGTAAAAAATGACAATATGAACAAGATGAAAATAACAACATTTAGTATTGAATATATAGCACTGAAGCTGCTGAACAAGTTTTTACTGAATTTTGATGACTGTAGATCTCATCATAGGAACAACCAAAGCATACTCATCAGATAGGAGTAACAAAATCAAAGCATACTAAAAAATCCACAATTTGGTTAGAGAAAGTAAATAGAGAAGTGTGGAATGTGATCATATCTGATATTTGACAATGGTCCTTCATTTTGGTCATGCTGAACTGGTACCCTGAGTCAAGCCATAACCAATATTCCATCCCACAGTGAAAGCGTAAACTTACAAATACAAACTAGTGTGAATATGTGCAAACATGAAAGCATGACTAAGAATTCACAAACTGAACTTGAGTGATGAATTCACTCAATAATTAAGCTAATACTCTCTTGAGCACCTATCCTCCATAAGTCATACTTGACAACAATCTGAGACAGTCTCAATAATCAAATACATACTCTACTGATTCCTTGTAGAGGTGAAAATGTGCTTGCTCCAAAGCCCTAGGAACCACATGTCCCATGTCCTAAAAGTTTTTCCAATGTTATTAGGGAAACAAAATAGATGATCGCGACAAAATTCAATGTAAACTACAATGCAAATTTAATCTGAACTGCCCTGCTCTACCGAAGTACTAAGTTTTGATTGAATTTCCACTTCATGCTGTTTTTTAAGAGCCCACGCTAAATCCCCTCAAAGCCCAAATGATCAATCATTATAAGCTCTCCAATCTTTGCTAGTGCCCCAGAATATCCATCGTTACATATTTACATGTTCCCCATATTTGCCCTTGGGATTTATGAGTAATTCAAAATCAACTTAACTTCAAGCATTTTAGGTGTTTTGGACATTAATGAAACCACCCTAATTGATTGAAAAGAAAATTCTTAATTCTTCAATGAATAGTTTGCATGCTGAATTACAAATACTGGACTATATGAAATTTTGTAGAAAAATTGTCAAGATATACGTAGCAAAAGAAAGATTGCATAAAAACCATCAGCAAATTCATTTGATGTAAGAAAAATCTGCATTTTCCATAAACTAAGTCCATAGCTACCAAACAGAAATGTTGAATTACCTTGAAAGGTGCATTTGCTGGCAAAGTCTTGTTAAGCCAAACATCGACAACCCAATCAGCAATCACAAACAATCTTCGAACAGTATAAAGAAGCAGTACCAATGCTCTCACAGGTGGCAAAAACAAAGAAAGTCCACTGATTATATTTTCAGTTAAGATCTGAAACGAAAGCAAGAACAGGTGTGGTGTAGCAGATCTAACCGAATGGTCATCACCTCTAACGAACCCACCCAACACATACGCCAAAGGAAGGAACAAACCTATGGTTGTTCCAAGAATTACGTACATCCGAAACAATCTACTCCCATGAAAGATCTCTCGTGCATTAGTACCATGGGAAGGGAAGGCGAAACGAGCTAGGATAATGAGACAAGCGGAAGTGAAGGCTGGAAACACTATGTCTATAACAGGGACAAGACCACTTACTGCAAATACCATTATGAATGCTACTAGTTGTAATTCAAATACAACGACCCCATTACACTTTTTTTTTTTTGGCAAGCCTCTCTTTGATACTGGCGGGGTTCAAGTCGCAAACCTCTGGTATCATCACCCAAAGGTTTTACCGACTTTGCTAGTCGGCACCTGCAAAAAAAAAAATGTGTGGGCAAGCCTGTTTTTAAAGAGATCAGTAACTCAATTGTGTATAGCGGGTTGCGAACCCCAAACCTCTGGTATTATCACCCAAAGGTTTTACCAACTAAGCTAGAAGGCACTTACAATTACACTACCCATTACTGGTTGATCATTTTGTTGATGAAGGTAGCACGGTGGAGATTTCCATTTGATTTTGGATCGATGGTTTCATCTGGCTCACTTCTTGGAGCCACTGCGACTAATACTCCAGACATTTTTTTTCTCTTCTTTCTTTGTGTAATTCTCCGTTAGAGGATTGACTTCTTTTTCCTTGTTCTTCTGTGTTGGTAGCAATTTTGAAGGGTATTTTGCTATGTCACATGGACACACCATATTTCAAAAATAATCTGTGTCGGATAAGTATCCACTTGTCCATATCGGACACACATGGACACATATTGTGTGTGATATACCTTAGTTTTTGATATTTCGCCGTGTCAGACACTCCATATCTGTGTCGGATATGGACACACGTGTTCGTGTCAATGTAACTTAGGTATTTTGGGAATGATGTGTGAAAAGTTGTTCTTCTTGCATGGAGACAAATAACCTGGTGAAAACACTTGTAACACTGACCATGCAAAGAGGTTGGTAACATACACGTGCCACGTAAACAACAATAGATGATAAGAAGAAGAAACAGTACGAGGTGGTGCCGAGAAACTAACTGAGCTCTGTTTGTGGACTGGTTCCGACCCAAGAGATGTGTTGGTATAACCGGAATAGGTGTCTTTAAACATTGTGATTGTAACATTAAACAACTTTCCAATTTATTATTTGTACAAACCAAATTCTCACCTCTGGACGCAAAAAATTTAAAATTGATGCGAAAATTGTTGAACCAGTAACAGACCACAAGTCCACAAGAATGAATACTGAATACTGGCTAAAAAGCCTCTATTGGCCTCCGGCCTAGAAGATAGACTACTGAAGAGTGGGTTTTTACCAGCTTGATCACAAAACCACATGATTCCTATTTCAAGAAATATACCTACCAGAATAACAAAACTGATCGAATCTACTATTATGTGTGATGTGCCATACTATTCTACTACTACGAATATCAAATTTCAAGATACGGAGCAGTCACAACCTCACAGGTGACAGGTTGATTGGGAGATACTGTTAGCACTGTGCCCCTCCTTTCTTTATGATGCGCAAAGCCTACTCAAGATCCCAAATTCCCAACTCCATTGCATCATATATAGAGAACTTAACTCGAGAATAGGTAGGGAACAAATGTAACTTCGGTTTTCACCACAGGGCTTTTGAATAGAGGAATGGACATGAATATGTAGCACTCCAGATTTTCTAACATTAGAAACTACCAAAAGAAAACATGACATTTGACATATACAAAGTGAGTTAGGTACTTAGGTCTAGTGATTCCCAAAGGAAGAAAAAAGAGATGTATTTCTTCATGCAGTAAAAGCCCGATTGCAAGAGATATATACAACTCTCATGAATTAATAACCCTAAACAAGATGAATATGACTGCATTTGTGCATCTAGAAAGGCAATAGAGCATTTAGCCATGCAAGATAAACAACTACTACCCTCTAAAATACTGTTGTGGAACTTTCAAGTTTAAATGGCAATGCAAAAGCCATCATTCCACAAGCAAGTACAACAGGGCAGAACCCTCAGTCGCAATGATAGTGTTGCTATGTTGCTTAGAAGAGTTTTGTCAATGTAACATCTCACCAGTTGTAGTTGTTCACATGTTCTTCATTGATTCCTCTCCTCTCAACTTCTTGACAATAGCTATGGTTTCTGCCCCTCCAGATTTTCAGTTGATGTGGAGAGGTAGGTTTCCCTGATTCCCTTAATCAAACCACCAGTAGTCTATAGTGCAAATAGATTGGATCAGAATGGGAAGAGTTTATCCAACCCAGGGAATTGGACCATTAATGATGGTCCTATAATGATAGATACCTAAATTGATACACACACTCTTAACTAAGAGCTCTAACATCCCATTAGAATTAACATAACAAGGCACCTAAACATACAAAAAATTGTCGAATGTAAAAGTGTTTTTTGTAGTTATCAACAATTATAATACAATCTTCAAGGCCCACAAGTGGTAGACATAATTTTTGATAGATGAACGATAAGCTCATTAAAATGGAAGAGAGCAAGTGAAGACCATTAATATGGACAAGAATTGTACAAAGTAACTATGCACACTAGATGGTGAACAAATATCCCTAAGCACGGCTTGAAGTATAGTATTGCATTAGATAAGTTCTAATAATAAAAAATATCACATGAAATTGTTGTCACTTTCCAACAAAGAAATATGACAAAAATTCGAAACATATAGAAAAAGATGTAAACACTTGTATAAGTCTTAAAAGGTCGAGATACATTCATCATCATTACTACCATCTACTCATCAAAAAAGTTAATATCATAAAATAATGTTCTCCATGATATCCAAAATCTACAAAGTTACTATACAAACAAAAATATGGGTATGAAATGATTACCACCAATGCCACTCAGAATTCCACAGCTCAGTAACTTGACGAATATATTCCAACCTAAAGCACTAGATTAAGGACTTGATTCTTTTTCATGCCTTATATTGCCATTCCCTACGGCACATGGGGCAATGTGCTTGAGAAGTCTGTGAATTGACCCACTTCAAGATGCAATGAAGATGGAATGCATGGTTGCAAGCACCCCAAACTGCAAAACAATAAGATGATTCTTCAAAACACTAGTATACCTTCATGATAGAATTTTTTATTCTTTTTTGTTTCTCTTTCTAAACTGTTACTTTTTTATAGTATTTTTTACTCTTCCTTGGATAATATCGAATTGAGAAGAAACACACCAAAAATGATTATACATCTCATATAGCCCATCAAATTAACATAATCCAAACAATTGGAAGAATACACACATAGACAAAACCTTACTGACCATGATATCCAGTTTACAAATATTGTGTCTCCTATTTAAAGTCTTCTAAACATGAAAAACTACATGACCATATCATAAAATTTTGCTGATGTTCTGGTTGAAAAATATAACCACGTAGAGCTACTCATATTGGTCCAAAGGATTCATATGATAACCTACAGTTAAGACCACAAAAACTCAATATATTTGTTGACCACTTAAAAACCTTACAAATGTGTCTTTCATCCATTCACTGACTTGTAAAGAGGATGTCATACAAACTTCAATATTCAACTATAATTCTAAATAAGAAAATGTTCCGCACTTTCTATTGACTATTTCACATTTTCACGTCTATCCCTGCTCACCTACCAAACAAACATTCCTGAGCATGTGATACAACAAAAGTCTAACATAATCTCTTCACTACAACAAGAATCAAGGAAATACATGAAGCATCTATCTGGAAGATAAAAGGAGCTACAATAACTTACTAAGTGGACAATCATCCCCAGGTAGTTGGCAATCAGGACAACAACCATCAAATGCCATTCTACAAATTCCACATGTCTCATCTTGGGCATCCCATGTCCAGGAAGCTACAAAGATGCCATCTACAAACAAACAAACAAATAAACAAAAGAAAGATGAAAGAAATGCCTCCCTCAGGGATCCTATCTATAAACTTTGACTCGAAGTATTACAAAATCTGTGATTGAAATGAATTATATATTCATATAAATGTAATATATACAAGGAGAAGAGAACATACTCTGTTCGAAGTCCCGCAACATTTTGCAACGTGATATGTTAACGGAAAATGACAAAGAACATGAATGTATATAGACAAATAAAATGAAGAATAAAAAGAAAATCTTCTCAGCTTTGCTCCACCAACATCTATCATTGTATAGTTAACATCAATGATTTTTTTGTCCTAGTTAATTACATCAATTATAAGCTCTACTACATGAACAATATGTTAAGGAGTCTTTAGTTAAGGTGTGTGCTATCTACACAAATTTCAGCTTCAGTTGCACATATTCAAGTTTTTGCTACCAAACAACTACAAAATATAACATGGAAAAAAAAAAAAAACAAGATAAGGCAAGACTAGAATAGATTTTCATGTACTTTAGCAAGACCAATACAAAAGATGAAATGCTTCTAAACACCCGATGGATCAAGTAGAGGCTAACAACTAAGGCTATTGGGGACCGATCAAAAATTATAATGGAGATGGAAGCTAACATATAGAGGGCACTTTAAATCTAGGTATGTGATATTACGAGGACTCAAAGCAATTGAAGCAAGCATACATGGATGCATAAAACTGAACCTGAAAAAGGTTAAGGTAGCATTTGACTCTCTTAGATCAGTCCAGATACTAAATGACAACAAAAGTTCACCGAGGTATCGTAGGGTTCCTATATGCCTCCATCAAGAACACTACCCCTTGGTATGAGAAATCGATATCATCCACACCTTCAGAGAGTGTAATAGAGCTTCAATCCATTTTCTTTTTTAGTCATATTTAAATGAAAGTGTTCCCAAAACAAATAAACAAATAAATACTCAAGCTAGATAAATCATGTCAT
Organism: Coptis chinensis; assembly: GCF_015680905.1. NCBI lineage: Eukaryota > Viridiplantae > Streptophyta > Magnoliopsida > Ranunculales > Ranunculaceae > Coptis > Coptis chinensis. Next base: position 49,965 of record NW_028238184.1, read on the forward strand.
ACTCATACAGAATTATAACAGAATATAGCTACTATATAGTTCCCAAAATTTAAGCTCATAAGCACTTAGGAGCAAAATGCCTTTAACCACTCATTGGTATTCGTCTAATAAAGTCCCAGTAAAAAGAATATAAAGCATTCTCGAGACACAAATTTATATCATGAGTACTATATATTTGGTTGATAGGTGGTTAAGATAATGTTTGCGAGCAAACATCATTAAATAGTTGAATAATTTACGAGGAAATGAGGAAGCATGCTAGTTGGAATATGGCTAATTTATTTAAACGGCGTAGGGAACTGCGATAAAAAAGTTCAATCGTAAAGTGTCCTTATTTACCAACATAGAAGCGTGATCTTTAGGTGCAAAATTTAAAACAAGAGATCCTACAATACATATGGTTAAAATGATGAAAAAAGGATACGCAATATTTTAACCTTCATTCCTTCCTCCCCCGCAAATACCAAATACAAAACATTAATAAAAAAAAAATCATTAAGAATTCAATAGTGAGAAATTAACGAGAAAAAAAAATGGACCGGATTAGAATAAATCCATGTCGGATCGCCCACGTGAGAAGGTTAATTATTGTATGTAATTTACCTTCCCAAAAGATATTTTGAGTAGTAAAAAAAGACCCAAAATATTGATATATTAATTTCCTAGATTGATCGGGGTTAGGTTTTGGACATGGTTTTATGCTAGATTACATGGACACGCCATATTTTGAAAAAAATCCATGTCGGATACGTATCCTCGTGTCCGTGTCGGACACATATTGCATGTAATTTACCTCGAATTTTGATATTTTGCCGTGTTCGACAATTCGTATCCGTGTCCGATACGGCGTGTCAATGTAACCTAGGTTTTATGACTAAAAAAGACCCAAAATATCGATATATTAATTTCCTAGTTTCCGATATTTACATGATTGATATAATCGACTTATGTTTTTGCTGGACCGGCCCACATATTTGATGGGTCCATTATTGAGCCCAATCAAGCCACCAAAAATACAACTTCCGCGGTAAGATTAACATATTCTCTTAATTAACGTGTTTTTAATTATAATGATATCCTTATTTGTTTCTGTATAATTATAAAGTTTTACTATAGTTGTTCAGTTGTTCTCCTCTTGGTTAACAAAATTTGTGAACAAACAAAAGTTTGTACGTTCTTACTCATATAGGATAGTTAAAACTGAGTTTGTATGTTCTTACTCATATAGGATAGTTAAAACAAAAGTTTGTATGTTCAGTGTTGCTTTGTTGCTCAAAAGAGTTTTGTCAATGTAACATCTCACCAGTTGTAGCTGTTCACATTTTCTTCGTTGATTCCTCTCCTCTCAACTTCTAGACAATAGCTATGGTTTCTGCCCCTCAAGATTTTCAATTGATGTGGAGAGGTAGGTTTCCCTGATTCCCTTAATCAAACCACCAGTAGTCTATAGTGGAAATAGATTGGATCAGAATGGGAAGAGTTTATCCAACCCAGGGAATTGGATAGGACTATTAATGATGGTCCTATAATGATAGATACCTAAATTGATACACACTAACTAAGAGCTCTAACATCTCATTAGAATTAACATAACAAGGCACCTAAACATACAAAAACTTGTTGAAAGTAAAAGTGTTTTGTAGTTATCAACAAATATAATACAAAAGTTTGTTGTTCAGTTGTTCTTACTCATATAAGAACATACAAACTTTTGTTTGTTCACAAATTTTGTTAACCAAGAGGAGAACTTTTGTTAACCAAGAGGAGAACTGAACAACTATAATAAAACTTTATAATTATAGAGAAACAAATAAGGATATCATTGTAACTAAAAACACGATAATTAATAGAATATGTTAATCTTACCGCGGAAGTCGTATTTTTGGTGGCTTGTTTGGCCTAATAATGGACCCATCAAATATGTGAGCCGGTCCAGCAAAAACATAAGTTGATTATATCAATCATGTAAATATCATAAATTAGGAAATTAATATATCGATATTTTGGGTCTTTTTCAGCCATAAAACCATGTCCAAAACCTAACCCGATCGATCGCGCCAGGTTTACTACTCAAAATATCTTTTGGGCGGCAATTAGCCTTCTCACCTAACAATCACGCTATTCTAGTCCCGGTGATTTTTTTCTCTCGTTAATTTCTCACTCTTTAATTCTTAACGAGTTTTATTAATGTTTTGTATTTGGTATTTGCAGGGGAAGGAATGAAGGTTAAAATATTGCGTATCCTTTTTTCAGTCATTTTAACCATGTATTGTAGGATCTCTTGTTTTAAATTTTGCACGAAAGACTGCTGCTCTATGTTGGTAAATAAGGAGACTTAAGATTGAACTTTTTATAAGCAGTTCCCTCCTTTGTTTGAATAAATTCGCCATATTCCGACTAGCATTCTTCCTCATTTCCTCGTAAATTATTTAACTATTGAATGATGTTTGCTCGCAAACATTATCCAAACCACCTATCAACCAAATATATAGTACTCATGATATAAATTTGTGTCTCGAGAATGCTTTATATTCTTTTTACTTAGATTTTATTAGACGAATACCAATGAGTGGTTAAAGGCATTTTGCTCCTAAGTGCTTATGAGCTTAAATTTTGGGAACTATATAGTAGTTATATTCTGTTATAATTCTGTATGAGTATGACATGATTTATCTGGCTTGAGTATTTATTTGTTTATTTGTTTTGGGAACACTTTCATTTAAATATGACAAAAAAAGAAAATGGATTGAAGCTCTATTACATTCTCTGAAGGTGTGGATGATATCGATTTCTCCTACCAAGAGATAGTGTTCTTGATGGAGGCATATAGGAACCCTGCGATACCTCGGTAGATTTTTGTTCTCATTTAGTATCTGGACTGATCTAAGAGAGTCAGATGCTACCTTAACCTTTTTCAGGTTCAGTTTTATGCATCCATGTATGCTTGCTTCAATGGCTTTGAGTTCTTGTAATATCACATACCTAGATTTAAAGTGCCCTCTATATGCTAGCTTCCCTCTCCACTAAAATTTTTGATCGGTCTCCCATAGCCTTAGTTGTTAGCCTCTACTGATCCATCGGTGTTTAGATCCACTTCATCTTGTATTGATCTTGCTGAAGTACATGAAAATCTATTCTAGTCTTGCCTTATCTTATTTCAGTTTTTTTTCCATGTTATATTTTGTGGTTGTTTGGTAGCAAAAACTTGAAAATATGCACCTGAAGTTGAAACTTGTGTAGATAGCACACACCTTAACTAAAGACTCCTTAACATATTGTTCATGTAGTAGAGCTTATAATTGATGTAATTAACTAGGACAAAAAAATCATTGATGTAACTATACAATGATAGATGTTGGTGGAGCAAAGATGAGAAGATTTTCTTTTTATTTTTCCTTTTATTTGTCTATATACATTCATGTTCTTTGCAGTTTTCCGTTCACATATCACTGCAGCAAAATGTTGCGGGACTTCGAACAGAGTTTGTTCTCTTCTCCTTGTATATATTACATTTATATGAATATATAATTCATTTCAATCACAGATTTTGTAATACTTGGAGTCAAAGTTTATAGATAGGATCCCCCTGAGGGAGGCATTTCTTTCATCTTTCTTTTGTTTGTTTGTTTGTAAATGGCATGTTGTAGCTTCCTGGACATGGGATGCCCAAGATGAGATGTGGAATTTGTAGAATGGCATTTGATGGTTGTTGTCCTGACTGCAATCCACTTAGTAAGTTATTGTAGCTCCCTTTATCTTCCAGATAGATGCTTCATGTATTCCTTGATTCTCGTTGCAGTGAAGAGATTGTGTAACATGTTATTATGTTAGACTGTCTTGTTGTATCACATGCTCAGGAATGTTTGTTTGGTAGTTGAGCAGGGATAGACTTGAAAATATGAAATAGTTCATAGAAAGTGGGGAACATTTTCTTATTTAGAATTACAGTTGAATCTTGAAGTTTGTATGACATCCTCCTTACAAGTCCGTGAATGGATGAAGACACATTTGTAAGGTTTTTAAGTGGTCAGCAAATATATTGAGTTTTTGTGGTCTTAACTGTAGGTTATCATATAAATCCTTTATTTCTTCTGGTAGTTAGACCAATATGAGCAGCTCTACGTGGTTATATTTTTCAACCAGAACATCAGCAAATTTTTATGATATGGTCATGTGGTTTTTCATGTTTAGAAGACTTTAAATAGGAGATGCAATGTTTGTAAACTGGATATCATGGTCAGGAAGGTTTTGTCTATGTGTGTATTCTTCCAATTGTTTGGATTATGTTAATTTGATGGGCTATATGGGATGTATAATCATTTTTGGTGTGTTTCTTCTCAATTCGATATTATCCAAGGAAGAGAAAAAAATACTATAAAAAAAGAAAGAGTAACAGCTTAGAAAGAGAAACAAAAAAGAATAAAAAATTCTATCATGAAGGTATACTAGTGTTATGAAGAATCATCTTATTGTTTTGCAGTTTGGGGTGCTTGCAACCATGCATTCCATCTTCATTGCATTTTGAAGTGGGGCAATTCACAGACTTCTCAAGCACATTGCCCCATGTGCCGTAGGGAATGGCAATTTAAGGCATGAAAAAGAATCAAGTCCTTAATCTAGTGCTTTAGGTTGGAATATATTCGTCAAGTTACTGAGCTGCGGAATTCTGAGTGGCATTGGTGATAATCATTTCATACCCATATTTTTGTTTGTATAGTAACTTTGTAGATTTTGGATATCATGGAGAACATTATTTTATGATATTAACTTTTGATGAGTAGATGGTAGTAATGATGATGAATGTATCTCGACCTTTTAAGACTTATACAAGTGTTTACATCTTTTTCTATATGTTTCCGAATTTTGTCATATTTCTTTGTTGGAAAATGAACAATTTCATGTGATATTTTTTTTATTAGTAGAACTTATCTAATGCAATACTATACTTCAAGCTGTTAACCGGGATATTTGTTCACCATCTAGTGTGCATAGTTACTTTGTACAATTCTTGTCCATATTAATGGCCTTCACTTGCTCTCTTCCATTTTAATGAGCATATCGTTCATCTATCAAAAATTATGTCTACCACTTGTGGGCCTTGAAGATTGTATTATATTTGTTGATAACTACAAAACACTTTTACATTCGACAAGTTTTTGTATGTTTAGGTGCCTTGTTATGTTAATTATAATGGGATGTTAGAGCTCTTAGTTAGAGTGTGTGTATCAATTTAGGTATCTATCATTATAGGACCATCATTAATGGTCCAATTCCCTGGGTTGGATAAACTCTTCCCATTCTGATCCAATCTATTTGCACTATAAACTACTGGTGGTTTGATTAAGGGAATCAGGGAAATCTACCTCTCCATATCAATTGAAAATCTGGAGGGGCAGAAACCATAGCTACTGTCAAGAAGTTAAGAGGAGAGGAAGCAATGAAGAACATGTGAACAACTACAACTGGTGAGATGTTACATTGACAAAACTCTTCTGAGAAACATAGCAACACTATCATTGCAACAGAGGGTTCTGCCCAGTTGTACTTGCTTGTGGAAAGATCTATTATGCTGAAAAGATGGCTTTTGCATTGCCATTTAAACTTGAAAGTTCCACAACAGTATTTTAGAGGGTAGTAGTTGTATATCTTGCATGGCTAAATGCTCTATTGCCTTTCTAGATGCACAAATGCAGTCATATTCATCTTGTTTAGGGTTATTAATTCATGAGAGTTTGTATATATCTCTTGCAATCAGGCTTTTACTGCATGAAGAAATACATCTTCTTTGCTGCCTTTGGGAATCACTAGACCTAAGTACCTAACTCACTGTATATGTCAAATGTCATGTAGGAGTAGTAACTCTTGATGAAACCATCTTATCAAATCCACGCCATACCTACATCACACTTCGCCACCTCCGTGTCATGGTTTTCTCCCACGAGGATCGCCATCATCACTTGCAACATGTTCTCCCACTTGTCAAAGATGCCCTCAAATTTTGTGCAGATCACCCTGGATTCAATTGATTGCCTTTGTTACACCATAGGACCTAGCATGGGTGCTCCCTCCGTGTTTCGCTATCGTTGTCCGCATTCTTTCCCAATTGTGGAAAAAAAAGCCTATTGTTGGTGTTAACCAACTGTGTTGCTCACATTGAGATGGGGAGAATTGTCACCGGTGCCGATGATCCTATTGTTTTGTATGTTAGTGGTGGGAATACGAAAGTGATTGCTTATAGTGAGGGACGACATCGCATCTTTGGTGAAACAATTGATATTGTAGTTGGGAACCGTTTGGATCAGTTTGCTAAGGTTCCGACACTCTCCAATGATCCCAGCCCAGTTTACAACATTGAGCAGCTTTGCAAAGAAAGGTGATCGGTTCTTGGATATCCCATATCTTTGTCAAAGGAATGGATGTTTCATTCAGTGGGATGTTGAGCTATATTGAGGCCACTACTTGTGGAAAAACTGAAAAATAATGAATGCACCCCAGATGCTTGTGGAAATTACAGAAGCGTGCCACCGACGACCGCGACAAGAAAGATATTCTTATTGTTGGTGGTGTTGGATGCAATGAACGGTTGCAAGAGATGATGAGAATAATGTGCTCTAAAAGGGAGGGAGGTTGTTTTCCAACGACGACACGATATTGTGTTGACAATGGTGCCATGATTGCATATACTTGTCTCTTTGGCTTATGTGAATGGCATGGTGACCGATAGACGAAAGTATAAGTTCCGTCATGTTTCAAGTTCGAGGAGCGGTTAAAAGAGTTTGACAGATCAAAGAAACACATGAATAATTCCATCGAGACTTGGAAGTTCTCGGGGCTTGGAAGTTACCGATCAAACTAAGGAGGGCTCCACGATCCTTGAATGCTAATGGGTGGCACCTTCCAAAGCACCATGATAAAAGTGAATGCCGATGGTTGTTCACGAGGAAATCCCGAAATTCAGGTTTGGGACACGCTTCTTCGAGACAGATCGTAAGGTTATTGGCGATATATAGGAGGCCCGGGTATTGCCACAAACTTTATAGCGGAGAGTTTCAGCGATAGTGGAGGGCATCTTAAAAGCGGTAGAACTGGGATGGAAACTTATCCGGTGGAACTGACTTTCTTCAAGGGCAGTAAAATCTTTTCGAAATGATCAAGTACATTAGCAAATTCGTGCAGCTTGGGACAAAGTGAAAGGGCTAGCGGATGGATCATTGTGACTAACACTTGGCCTCGAGGCTAATTTTGACATTTGCTCCAAAGAAACAGCTCACTTGGCAAAAGGAGAGAAGAAGTGGTGGGATGGTAGGCCGACATTCTTGCATAGAATTGAGGATACTGAACACCACGCACTATAGATTTGTAAACCGAGCTATGAGATAGTGATTTACTATCAATCCTATCCATTCTTTATACTTGAAAAAACTTTTTATTAATACAATTACCCTTAGCAAAAAAAATGGGATGGTTGCACCACTAGAAGATTCTACATTCACACGAGATTCCGTACTAACGGCGTGCAAGCGATATGGAGAGAGAAAAGTGCAGTAGATACAAATGGTCAAGAGAAAGACGTTTTTAAGCCAACTAAGGAGTCTTGAGAACCACTTGATGCAACAGATTTGCGGCATGCCAGGGAGTTTCGGTTTTCAAGCGTTAATTTGTGCACATGTTTCTACATCTCTTGATGGCTGTATAATTCATTTGACAGTTGGAGGATAGTATCTTGTGAGCTTGTCACTTTAGAAAATGCTTAAACTTTGATCTAGTGGTTGTATTACTGTAATTTATCTTGCTAGTAAACATTGCTAAATGGAAGGTTATGATCTTATTTGGCATAGGGTTTAGGTGTAAGTCCGTTGTGGCGTAATCATCGTGATAATACATTGGACGCCTCTAGTATTTTGTATTTGTGTTTTATTTTCTCTAGCTTCTATTCTACAACTTTTTTCTCTTTAGGACATCATCGTACTTCTCTTTTGCTGTACATATATTATACCGACATGTATGCCCGAAGTGATCGTTTGTGTTAGGATTAACATGGTATATTAGTGAGTAGGCGTAATGAAGATTAGATTGTAAAACAATACCTTGAATGTTTGAAAGGTGTAACGGTATATGTTCATCAACTATACGTCATATCACATCTACTCCTTTTCCATCTTCTCATGTCACTCTCTCTCTCTATTCAATTTTGCCGAATAAAAAAGTCCTAGTTTGAAATAAAGTTCAAACAGACTCCCTAGTTTTAGTCCGTTCAAGGCCAGAAAACTATTAAAGTATGCTAAAAGTAAGAAAACTTGAATGTTCAAAATCCATAAGATAAAGAAATAGCGCAATATACTTCATAGCAGTCTAGCATCTACAGATATTATCGCGCACATATGTAAGTTTGTTTGAGCGACAATAAGAGAAACAAAGGCACCAAAAGTTCAAAGTCAAACAAACAAAAGTTCAAAGTCCAAATAACTAACAAATATACCAATGTCAATGAATCCATGCAATACTAAGCATATAGTTAAACTGTTTCAACATGCTCTCACTACTCTTGTTTGAACTAGCAATATTAGCATCGAAATGACAAAATGAAATCAACAACCAAATGAAATAAACTAGCAATCGAAATAAATGTAAACAAAATGAGCTCAAACTACAATAACTCAATCGAACAATGAAATGAAATATGTATGTTACCTACACAAATGAATAATATCAATCAACACCTAACAACTCAAATCTCCTCGAATTTGATGAAGAAAACAGACCGATCTGCTCGAAATTCAATTTGATCTACATAAAAACGTTAGAAATTAGTAATTATCACCATTGAAATCCCTAATTATCAATTTATCACCATTGAAATCCCAAATGATCAAATCTAAAATCCCTAATTTTCACTCGCCTCGTTTTTGCTTGGTTTCTGAGAAATGAGTTTTCTCTCTCCACAAAATAGAAATGCGTTTTCTCAATTTTATGTGAGGAGTAAAGAGTGAAAAGGGGGAAAAAGAAACTCGATTTTATAGGTTTTTCCTCGATTTTTTGGTCTCAAGAGTTTGGAAACCAGGGGAGTGATTTGTGCTTGTGCTTTCTTTTTTTGGTTTCACTTGCGGCACGCTATTTTTTTTTATTTGGTAAAAGTTGAAATAGCGGGCAGGTTACGTGCGCTACTGTTTCAATTGCGAGCAGGTTAGGTTCGCTACTATTGCTAGTTGAAATAGCATTCCCATGAGGTAGGCTATCTTATTGTTGCTACTTTTTGTTGTAGTGTGAGAAACCTCAATTTATAATTTATATGGTTATCAAATACAATATTCTAACTTCACACATTCTCTCAAAGGGAACACATCAGTGCTTGAACATAACCATGATAGATACAGGTAAGTATTCTAACACAACAGCGTCCACATTAGTTTGTTTCGTTCTTGTGATTTGTGACATACGGTCTGCTTTTCTCAATAAGAAATCATGTTTACCATGTCGTCTGTTTTCAGCTTAATGCAATTACTTTAACACTTGTTGCGATTGCAACAAAACTACTAGTAGATCTCACCACTGCAATGCCTAGTGTAAAGGATCAATTATCTAAGCTCACTGGTACTATCTTTATATGCATATCAATAGGAGTTTTGGTGCCTTCAGTTGGAACCAATAGGGAATTTGAATGCCTGGCAAACTTGGGGGCATTGACCATCTTTGTGGTTACTATTGTTGTCAATATTTGTGTACAAATGGCCACTGGTATCATATTCTCTTTCATTGTGGAACATGCCATTATCTTGGTCTTCATGGTGGCGTTGCTCCTTATTTTGTGGTGAGAATCTTCCATTATAAATGTGTACAAGGGGTCTGCTACAAAGACCGAAAATCTGTTTCTTGTACGCCTATCAATCCAACCCTCAGTTTATAGCTTGTAAAATCCCATTTCATGATGTCGTGAGCATGACTTGCATGATCGGTTCAATGGTTCTAATAGAACTTTTGCTTAGGACGTTTGCCTTTAAAAATTTGGATTTTTGTGACGGAGTTTCTGATTATGGATGGTCACCACTCTCTCTCTTTACGTACTCTTTTACATTGAAAAAGGTTAGTAATGAAAACCACTTTAGAATTGCTAGCCTGTTTTGTTTCAGTTTTGGTATATAGTTAGATTGTTTATTTAGGTTCATGTTTTAATATGGTGCCAGAAAAAATTAATAAATCAAGTTTTATGAAAGAAGTTATGGTTCGTATATATAAGATCTTTGTCATAATATTCGATTTCATTAGCTTATTTACACTAATTGTGATGATATATGACTTGAGAGTGGACATGGTAGTGTTGTTGTCTTGTTGATAGCTAGAAAGTGAGAAAGAGAATTCTATATAGTTTTCTGTGTAGCCATTGGATAGTCATAAACTCATAGAAGAGTAGCAAGTATACATGTTTTTCTAAAAAAAATAATAATAAATAAATAAATTTCGGGGTGGTCCTAGCCATCTTCTAAGTTTGCCCCTGTATCGCCAGCAAAGTGTTTTAGGAACATTTAGATTATATTTTTGGTATATAAAAGTAGCACTTACTATGGTTGATATCTTACTTTTGTACATTTGTAATTCCTTCAAGCAAATGTTTACGGTAACTTATTCTAGGACAGTTTCATTTAGCATAATATTTTTATCCAAAGAAAAATAATATTCAATGGAAAAAACGTCGGTAAAACTGGTTGCATCCACATTTGGTCTGAGAGCCCTCCTATTTTATTGTTTGTGTGACTTTCAGGTTAGTTGGAATCAGTCTTTGTTACAAGCAATGGAAAATATATCTATCTTAATCATCTTTGCTTATTCTTTTTTGAGAGATGAAGCAAATGATTTGATGCGAGGACGCAATAGATTATCATGTGCACAGAACATGCATAATGCTACAGCTAGAGTTTATCTTTTATTCTATTTCTATTTTAAATCCTTAGTTAATTAGAATTAGACTAACTTCTATTTTAGTTTCCCAAGTTCTATTATGATTAGGATTTGTTAACTAGTTCTCTATATAAGCAGATGTAAACCTTAAGATTTTCAGACTTGATTATTATTATTGAATTAAAAGAATTCGTTTTTATTCATTAAAAAACCCTAGTTTTGGGTATCTTTATACATTGTGTATCTATTGTTCTTGCTTCCGCGACAAAGATACATCAAATTGGTATCAGATTTTTAGGTTTTTTCCTGGTTTGCTCGTCATGGCCACTCAACGAAGAGGACGCTGACGGGCGACCACCGGTAAATTCAAGATTGGTTCGTGGTTGAGAAAGAATTGCAAGCAAATTCGACCGATTTGCTTGACATAAAAAAAGATTTTGATGAAGCTCGTACCTGACTTTCAACCCAAACACACCATTGACGTTGTGGACAGACAGTGGGTGGATGATGACCCCCAAGATTCCCACCACTCTGGTTCTGAAGTTGAGTTAGTTGTTGCAGCCCAAAATACTCAATCCAATCGACGCCGCAGTCATGCACCCTCGCGCAGAACTTCTCCACATCCATCTTCCATTGAAAGCGATAAAGAATCGCTTGTAGCTTCAAGCACTAAATCACCATCTTCTCCAATTCGTCGATTGGGACGACCTATTGTTGATGGAAGTGGTCCGATTTTGAATCCCACTGATCGGGGTCGATTTCCTCGTGCTGATTTGGCCTTCCCGAGTCAAGATCGCAGACGCAATCACACAATTCAAGTTCCCCATGTTGATCAAATTTTTCAGCATACAGATTTTGCTCCCGAAATTTATTATGATGCAGATCTCAATGCAAATCGCATAAGCTATCGTAGAAATCTGTCAGGCCTTGGCCGTGGTCAAAGGCATAATGATGCTTCTGTTACTCCTGGTCATCTTCTCCAGCAGAATTTCGATCGGCCAAAGAGACGATCTTATTTGCCTAATTCACGGGTTGGGCAAACTAATGCTCCTTGGGCTTCTACTGTGCAGGCCCATGGAAGACCTCATGATACTTTCAGGGCTACAAATTATATTCCAGTCCAACATAATACTAGGCCGCCCCAGAAAGAACGTTGTTATCACGACCGTGGTGCACCCCATTCACCTGACCCAGTTGATTCGCCACCCCCCTTCGCCACGCCGACAGCCACGTCGGTTAGCACCAGCTTTTGATCCCCCGGACCCTTCAGATTCTCCATCTAGTCCTTCTCCACCAAGGCGCAATAACCACAATAGGCGCAATCAAAGGCGTGGGCATCAACAAAATGTGCACCATAATACAGGTAATTTTGATATTAATCGTTTATTGCGCATTTTAGAGAAGAATCAGATGGGTGATATTAAATTAGACGTGCCTGAATTTAATGGAAAATTGCAGCCTGATGCTTTATTGATCTAATGAATAGCAATAACAATAATTTAATAACTGAATTTAAAACAAGATAAAAAACTAATTAATTAATGGAGTCTAAATCGAGATCTAAAACTATTCTCTAATGGCTACCTAAAGCTAAGAATTTTAAGTGCTAAGTCTTGTGTGTCGAAATAGAGGAGACCAGATCCACATTTTCGTGCATGGGCTGAGGAGCCATGTTTTGGGCCGGAAAATCGAGCCCAAAGCCTAATTTCTTCAGTATACTTAGCCCTTTTCAGTTGGATTTGACTTCAACAGACCTTTCGTCCACTTCTGCTCCTCTGATTGGGTCAAGGCTTGGATCATTGGAATGCTCTTTCCGAGCCAGTCGTTTTGACATAAGGTAGGCCATATTCCGAGGTCTGAGTCTAAACATGCAGTCTTCGGAAGTTCTGCTGACTTTTGTATGTTGTTTCTGCCCGCGTTGACTTTGACTTTCCAGCTTTGACCAGGATTTAGAAAGGCTTTTTCTTCTTGAATCTTGGCCTTTAATCACATAACTTCTTAGCAACCAACCCTTGCTCCTTTATCTCGCTAAAGTGACATATTTCTGCACATAATTGACTCCAATGCCTGAAATACATAAAAGCACGTAATCAGCATTAACTCTTATTTATTACTCGGATAATTGGTCTAAAAGTATTATTGTTAAGGGGTTAAAACTATAGTTTTGGGCTCTTATCAAACCACCCCCAAACAGCATTTTGCTTGTCCTCAAGCAAATATGAGAAATTAGAATAAGTGACCAAAAATGAAGTTCTAACTACTCTCATTTCGCCGAGTACGATTGCATTTACCATATGCAACAAGGCCTTAAACCACTAGGAATTCCCTAGTGAACGAGTTATAGCTTCGTGAGAGTTTTCCAGTGAAGGTACTCACAAACTTCATCTATACTACAACGACTAAGAAATAAAACTATTGTTTCCTTATTTATGCTCCCAATTATCTATATATCTCACTAGCAATGAATACAGAATAATCAAGTCGAAACCTAAGCTAATATATGCATAATAATCAATCATCTACGAAGAAACATATATACAATGAGTAATACTATGAAATGCACTAGCAGGTCCGTTTATGAAAACTCGGAATAGCGTCCTTAAGTAGGTCCTCACATAAATGTCAAGACAAAAACCACTATGATTTTTCCACTCAAGTTTCGCTACTCCAGTTCGCAGTGGGCACACTTTACCTTACAGTCTCAATGACACACAAGGAAGCCATAGTCGATCAAACACTTCTGAGGAGCAGTCTGTTAGGCACGAGCGTCGTCACCGCAGGACAGATGGCTCTGGCCCTTCGGAAGCCCAAGAGCCATCTCCTTCTCATGCGGATTCCATTACCAGTAGTGTGTTGTTTAGGGATTGATGAGTTGATTTGTTTTATTGTATTTGTTTTTATTTAGTTCGAATGTAAAAATACTAGTTCAGTAATTAAATTTGAATTTGGTTGTGTTATGTTGTTTGAATTCAATTTTAATATAAGTTAGTTATTTACGAATTATGCGTTGTTTTTATCATTAATCCCACCTTCCCGAATAGTTTGGGGGTGGTATTATTTAGCCTAGCATAACTCGTTATATGATCACCTATTTTAGTATTTGTTTTGGAGTGAGGGTTGAGAATTTTGTCGATATGGGCATATCTATGAATAGATATTGTGGTAGGATGAAAATTGATGAGTTAGGCAGTTTCTATCCTAAATTCAACCTAAAAGATATTATGGTTGTTTTAGAATCAAGAATATAAGTTGCTTCCGTTTTCAGTTTTGAAAATTTTATTATTTTCGGCAATTGCCTTAAAGCTTTTTGGCAACTTCCCGATTCATTTTAGCAATTTCAAACCTATAAAAACTGCATTCATTCTACACTCACGTTGACTACACCTTACATTCATCTCTCACGTTTCACTCCCACTTTACCTTATTTTTCCTTCGCACTTCGGCCAATCAGCTCCCCGAGTGCACCTGCGCCCCAGAGGAGCGCCACCTGCTCCCTAAGCACTGTCAGAGAAATTCTACTCGGAGCGCCACCTGTGCCCTCTCCAAAATTTAAACCTGAAAGGCCACATTGCCCAAGTGCCTAGAACTTCGAAATTCACCGTGAGCGACTTTGCTCCCCCGACCCTGTGGGCACCAAAAATTTCTAGTTTTCTGAGGGTTATTCCAGGATAGTTGCGACTGTTCCATAAGGTAGTTTTGAGATGACAACTCCTAAAGTCATTCCCAAGCAATCTTTCAAAGACTTATTCCAAAGCACCGCCTATGGTGCTTGGTTTCGCGAGGTGATCGTACACGTCGGCTGGGAACTACTAATGGTAAGACCTGATGAACATTATTCTCCCGCACTTACATCGTATTTTTATGATAATTGTGTGTTCTTTGATAGACCAAATGGAGAACAAGTGTTCTCCATCACCATTGAGGATGAACCAATGGAAATTACCAGGTTTTTACTAGCATTTGTTCTCGGACTTGCTATGCCCGCTGAAATACAAGACCCATGGGGCTATTGGGTAGATAATATGTATGTCTACACCTATGAGTTTTTGCATGAAGCTTATGGGGCAGGAATTTTCTATATTAAGGACCAAGGGGAATACAACGTTGCCCTTGGTAGCCTGTCCATGAACGTGGGCACTGTTATGTTTTGGATCATGCTAAACATATTAGGGGAATGGCGTTTTTCTTCTGTGAAGGAAACCACTTGCAGCGTTTTCCTTGCTTTAGCCACGGGACGTAAGTTCTATGACCTTCCACGAACCTTACTGTCTAGTTTAGCACGAGCCCATAGCATGAGACATAAGCACCTTCTTATGCCGGTTTTAGTATGCCGAATTATGCTATGTTTCTTCCCTGTTTTTTGTACCCGTTTCACGGATTGGGTTGGGGTCGACATTGTGCGACCCACCAATAGTATTATTAGATCTTTCCGTGCAATGACTTGGCAAGGGTGGATGATACAACCTCATCTGGTTGCACCTTACACCCCATCCGACCAAGTGGCACTTAATAGGTTAGCTATCATAGATGATAAATGGCGTGAAGCCTGGCAAATTATCATGGCATGGCAGGACACGAAGGAACCTCATTTCTTTCTAGATAATGAGGATGAAATGTAAGCAGGAGATAAGGTAAGTTCTTAGTTTCAGTTAGTGTCTTCTTATGTCCCAAGCAATTTAATTTCTTACTACCTCATAACGGGTGGAACTCCTATAGAGTTGCGACAGTTTTTATTTCCTATATTAGTATGTTTTAACCTTGTTTTGCAGATGTTCCAGAATTTCACGCGTTTCAATGGTATTTTCCTACCCTCTTTATTTAAAATACTTTGAGGACAAAACATGCTTCTTGTTTGGGGGGGGGGGGGGCATAGAAACACGTGTAATTAAGGCATCTGTTAGGATATAGATATGTATAATATGAACTTATTTTCTAGTTAAAAATTCAAAAATTTCAAAAAATTTAAAAAAATATAAATAAAAAGTTATGCTATACACTTAGGAATATTTGTATTGTTTTCTTTCTCGATGCTCTTAATAATCTAGAAGTCTCACGTAGCTTTTGCATTAGAATAGTTTTTAGAAACTTAGGTTAATATGTAGGTAATAATCTTTGCATCCAGCTATAAAAATATTACATGAGTATCTATGATTGTTTGGCAGTAAGTTTCTGAAACCTAGGCTAAAGAACTTATTCTACAAATCCTGTGAGAATATAGCCTAAAGCCTTATATGAGCGAAACATTTGAGAAATGACACAAGGGAGAAGTAAAATCCGGATAGATAAATCACACGTCCACTTGCTTGATCACTATACCATATCCTAAGCGAGAATTTAGGCCCTCTTTGGATCGATATAGCTAGAAATTCAACCCTTATAAAATTATTTTCCGCTAGTCGCCCCTCTGAGCCTTTCCTTAGTCTTTCATAAACCGTAAATCCTTTAACCTGTTACAAAAACAAAAAACAAAAAAAAAATAAAAAAAAAATCAGCCTACCCATTCTTTGAATAAGTCTGAGAATAGAGATGAAGAATAGAAAAGAAAAAGACCTTTGAAATCAAGAATTTGTCAATCGCTTCAAATAAGAAAAGAAAGTTTCCATCCAAAAAAAAAAACAACAAAACAAAACAAAGAAAATAAAGAGTTAGAACTCCAAAAAATATAATCAAAGGAGTCAAAAGCCAAAGAAAAAGAAAAATATGGCTAAGGATGGAAACAAAGTGTAGAAGCAAAAGTAAGGAACAAAGTCTTCTCTAGTTACATAATACGAAGACTCTATTATCTCAGACTTGTTCTTTTTGAATATCTATTTTCTTCCTTCTTAAACCATCTCCTAATCTCCGCAACACCTAATAAAGACCTCTAGCTCAATTAGGAATAGGCTAGTGTGATAGTAAGTGGCAGATGTGTTTGATCGACTCCAGCTTCCTTGTGTGTCATTGAGATTGTAAGGTAAAGTGTGCCCACTGCACAATAGAGTAGCGAAACTTGAGTGGTTTTTGTCTTGACATTTATGTGAGGACCTACTTAAAGACGCTATTCCGAGTTTTCATAAACGGACTTGCTATTGCATTTCATAGTATTACTCATTGTATATATGTTTATTGTAGACGATTGATTATTATACATATATTAGCTTAGGTTTCGACTTGATTATTCTGTATTCATTGCTAGTGAGATGTATAGTTAATTTGGAGCATGAATAAAGAAACAATAGTTTTATTTCTTAGTAGTTGTAGTATAGAAGAAGTTTGTGAGTACCTTCACTGGAAAACTCTCAAGAGGCTATAGCTCGTCCACTAGGGAATTCCTAGTGGTTTAAGGCCTTGTTGCATATGGTAAATGCAATCGCACTCAGCGAAACGAGAGTATTTAGAACTCCATTTTTGGTCACTTATTCTAATTTCTCATATTTGCTTGAGGACAAGCAAAATGCTGTTTGGGGGTGGTTTGATAAGAGCCCAAAACTGTAGTTTTAACCCCTTAATAATCATATTTTTAGACCAATTATACGAGTAATAAATAAAAGTTAATGCTGATTACGTGTTTTTATATATTTCAGGCAGTAAAGTCAATTATGTGCAGAAATGTGTCACTTTGGCGAGATAAAGGAGCAAGGGTTGGTTGCTAAGAAGTTCTATGATAAAGGCCAAGCTTCAAGGAGATAAAGCCTTTGTAAAGCTCGGTCAAAACCTGAAAAGTCAACACGGGCAGAAACAGTGCACAAGTTAGTAGAATTTTCGAAGACCATATCTTTGGACTCAGGCCTCGGATTTGGGCCTACCTTACGTCAAATTGACCAGCTCGGAAAGAGCTTTCCAATGGTCTAAGCCTTGACCCAATCAGAGGAGCAAAAGTGGACGAAAAGTCTACTGAAGTCAAAGCCAGCTGAAACGGGTTCTGTGGATTGAAGAAATTGGGCTTTGGGCTCAATTTTCCGGCCCAAAACATGGCTCCTCAGCCCATGCACGAAATTGTGGATCTGGTCTCCTCCTTTGTATAAAACAAGACTTAACTCTTAAGTTATAGATAATTAGATGGGCTAGAAATAAAAGTAGCCATTAAAATAGCTAGCTTCTAGATCTAGTTTTTTTTAATAGCAATTAGTTAAATTAATTAGTTTCATTTCCTTGTTTTAGATTAAGCCTTTGAATCATTGTTCTTCATTTAGTTAGATAAATAAAATAGTTATTCTTGTTCATTTCGTTTTTGTCATTTAAATTTATAGATCTAGTTTCAATTCTTGTTGTTACTCAATTCTTAGTTAATAATTTAGATTTCAATTATTATTTATTAGTTAAATTTAGTAAAGTTCAAATCTTTATATTACGTCTAGTTTTAATTCACATAGTAGAATAATTCCCACTATTGCTCTCATTAGACCTTGGAATTACTAGTCAATTGTAGAAAACTTCAATACTAAGGAACTAAGAGTGGAACGAACTTTTTACTCCACTCTATTTCGATAGAATTGAGAGTATAGAAATCTTTGATATCAACGCATAATTAAGTTTAGTGTTTTTCTTGCGTTTTGAGTTCAACGTTCATTTCGTAGGAAAACTCTCAATTTTACGTTTATCATTTTCTTTTATTCTTCTACATGATTGCTTCCAATTATACAACTTCATTCTATTTGAAAGTGCATTTAGTAACATGTTTTTATGGCTAGACCCCAAACTCTTTCGACTACTAGTTTATAGTTGACCACGCATCATCTATTCTGTGCCACCCCAGTTTCTTGTTTGTTTGGGGGGTGTGCACCGTCTAGGGGAATCTGATGTAAAATGACCCCACACCGTCTAGGGGAATCTGATGTAAAATGACCCCTCGACCTTCTCTAGAACTCCTAAGCAATCACTTCACGGGTTCTCGTTGAAGTTTCTGTCACTTTGTACATTGATGATCGACTTGCAGTCATTAGAGCTACATAATTGTAGTTTACAGTAACAGGGTGAAACCCAAGAGTCGTGACTTTTATTTTGTTATGTTCCTTGTTTTTAATGTTGTTATGCTTGCTAGTCGTACTTGAGTGTTGAGGGTGTTTTCTGTTATGGGTTTTGATAAGTTATCATAGATATGTACTTCAACCATATGTATTTTCTATAATAGTGATTGCTCTTGTTGTTGCATGCTACGCACATACGAATTCATTAGGTTGAATCAGTGTTTAGAAAACCGGACCGGACCGGTGGTTGAACCGGGGTCCGATCGGAATCGGTAAATTTTCGGTTCGGTTCAGTTAAAACTTGAGTTTATGGTTGGACCCTCGGTCTGAGCTTAAACCGTGGTAATGTGGGGAGTTGAACCTAACACCTAAACAAGATAATCCAAACTCCAAACCAACATACTACTATCTATTTCTTATATAAGAAATTTATTTTGATATATAATACCAATTAATATTGAATTAAAACATGTATTTATTCATTTTATTATTGTAATTATTAAAAAATTTGCTAAATAAACATCAATCGGTCCGACCGAGTCGAACCATGGTTGAACCTGGTTGAACCATTTTAACAAAAAATCGGTTCGATTACCGGTTCGGTTTTCAAAACATTGGGTTGAATGGATAACTAAATAGCAAGCAGTCAACACTTCAGGTTTTCATTCAACACTATTTTAAGTCAAACACTTAATCAGGCAACAACAAAATACCTAAGGAAATTGAAATGAATAAATGAAATTACCGGAAGAAGGAAAGGTTGATATGCTGCATCGCAAAGCAAGGCAAGGAGGATGGTGAGAAATCTTGGCGATGTCTTTTGCTTGGACTGATAGTTGTACTGCTTGTTTGTGCTGTTAAACTTGCGATCATAGTTGAGTGTTGAACACATTTTAAAGCTTTATAGTTGTAGTGTGATATTTTCTGTTTCCAACTGAAGAAAAGACCAACAATCTGCATAATACATACTCATCTACTGCCTTAGTTCATTTTCCAAGATAGATGTTTATATTTTCCAATCAATAAACTTGTAATAGCCTCTAGTACAAGAACCCTGTTCTGTGGTCTATCTCTCTTCTACCCATAAAGTGTGTGTACGTACCTGTGCACAAAAAGAGAGAGAGACAGTTGTTTATATTATATATATCTATGACAATGTCTGAAGAACCAAAAGCTTATAATATAAACACTCTTTCTTACTCTGCTAGAACTGTTGTAGAATATATATGAAAATGTATTTGGTGCTTGCATTGAATTACCCTTCTACTATCCTCCAACATGTTTATATTTCCAAATATTTCCTCTTCTGATCCCTTGTGCTTTGATTCAAGTGAGTGTCTTTTTCTATTGAATGAAATTCATATATATACATTTCCCCCTGACTTTGTTGATTTATCGTCACGTTGTTTCAATCTACGATCTCAATAGGATATAGTTGTCAGGCGCCTGCATAACTCAAGGTTGTTGACATGCTTTGTGTATTTGATCTGACATTAGAGAACAAACAATATTTTTAGTTTCTCACAATCCCAATGGTCAACTGATTATGTTCTTCCCTTTTGTCAATCCACTTTCCATTGGTAAGTCTCAGAAACTTAGCTACAGGTAATTAAAAAAAACACCTAAATGAAAAAAAAAAAAAAAAAAAACACCCCTCTGGAATTGGAAGCACTTCATGCCTTGGGACTGAGGAACAAACTGAGACGAGCACCAAAAATTCTTTAGTGTTATTAGACTACTCCATCACCTGAATACTTAAAAATCAATGCGGATGGTTGTGCTCGAAGCAACCCTGGTCCAGCAGGTTAGGGAACACTATTCAGGAAGCACATAGGCGAAGTTGTTGGAGTTTACATTGGGGAATAGGATCAGATACAAACTATGTGGCTGAATCAAGAGCTATTATTGAAGGTATAACTACGGCGATTGAGATGGGGTTCACAAAAGTATGGGTGGAGTCAGACTCCACGGTAGCAATTAAAGCATTCCAAACTAACTCAGTGCACTGGAAAGTTAGGGCAGATTTGGAAAAGACTAAAGGGAAGGCAGATATAGTTCTAACAAGCACATGGAGAGAGAATAGACCTAATTTTGTTTATAAGGTAGAGAATCAACACTCTACTTATTTCAGATTTATTTCTTAAAAAAATTCGGAAATGTATGTTGGAGTGGTCTACCCAGGGCCCTCACAAAATGTACAATGTTTTTTCTTTGCTATCTAATACAATTACCCTTTAACAAAAAAAACCCCATAAATACAAGAGTGGAATCCTTGAAGCCCAATTATCGAACCAATCTTATCTCTTATATATGCTCTCTGCAACTTTCAATCAAGTACTACTTGTAATCCTCGAAGGGGGTTTTATTCTAGACACGGTGACTCTCCCTTTCTTTGCTTTTTTTGTGTGTGTGTGTGTGCATTTGCTCTTTGTTGGTATCCGCAGCATGTTGGGATCTCAAGCAACTGGGATTGGATTCTTAGCTCATTCTTATTGATCAAATCATGAACTCTTTCAATCCTAGTATCCACGTCTACAAGGACTTGGGATTCGATCCATCCCATGTTCAGATTATCAATGCCTCACAATTTCACATAAATTTTATTGGAAAATATTGCAAATGTCATTGCATGGGAGATCCTCAAACGAATAGGATACAATGCATACAACCCATGTTTTCCTCTAGCCATACATTGTTTAGACAAGTCGTGGTGTCACAAATCAAATGTAACCAAGGTCGTTGTTATTGTTGTTTTTCTTTTTGTTCCCTCTTGTTTCTTCATGCGAAATTTGGTGTCTAAGGTTCAAAAAACCTAATAAGTTTAGGTGTTCTTCCACTGTCAACTTCATTTATTGGAAACTCTTTGATGCCAAGTGAATTTGCATCTTTTACCAAATGTTCTTTTTCCATTCCATCTTCAATTTTGCCCTACAAATCAACATGTATTCAACAACGATCCCAGTGCTAATAACAATATAATCACGTACAATTGAATACTGAGGGAGCTCTATCATAAAACATGAATGGTATTTGCGTACTAATTATGAGATTTTGAAGGGACAGTGCTCCCAGCATACACACCAGCTGGCCGAGCTGGTGGGCTCAGGAGCTAAAAGCTAATTTGGTTAGCCAGCAAGGATGTCAGAAGCTACAACTACTTACGGTGGAGGCCGGTGGCATCAGATTGCTTGAGGGCTGTAAACATTTTAAGGAACCATGAGAATGCACCATGGCATTGTGCAAACATCACAACTTGCAACACTTGTCGGCCCAGGGCCGGCCCTGCGTTTCAA
Organism: Coptis chinensis; assembly: GCF_015680905.1. NCBI lineage: Eukaryota > Viridiplantae > Streptophyta > Magnoliopsida > Ranunculales > Ranunculaceae > Coptis > Coptis chinensis. The sequence goes on from NW_028238184.1 coordinate 72,097, forward strand.
GGGGCCCTATGCAAGCTCCTGAAAATGGGGCCTATATACTAATTAAAAATAAGTAACAAAAAAAACTCAAAATATTTTTTTTCTTTCTTGTTTCTTCCCAAATCACTTGTGATTGCCCCAAGGGGGGGACATGGAACCTAACCCCATTGATCAAGCATCACATAGTTCTCTTAGCACAATAAAACTAAAAAGAAAAGTACATTAATAAACTATTAACCAAAAATAGATCTTGATCCATTTCTACTTGCGAAATCACTGATTACACTTGCATAGTCAATTTTCTCTACCAACCCCTTCTCAATGGATAACATGGCTAATCCATTTAATCTATCTTGTGACATGCTTGACCGAAGGTAAGATTTTATCAATTTCAACTTTGAAAAACTCCTTTCTCCAGATGCAACTGTAACTGGTATAGTGAGTAATATTCTGTAAGAAATCCATGCATTTGGAAAACAACTAACTGTTAACTTCAAATGATCCAACACATTAGCTGCCTTCTTTATGCCTTCTGGCAAATCTTCTCTCAAGATCTTTAGTTCAGAAAATAACTCTCTCCCATCAATATCAGATACTGTGTCGTGCTTCAGATACTTTTCAAGGTTCTCACAAGAAGCTTTTAAACTAGCATTATTTGCAGACTTCAACTTCTCCAAATCATACAAAAACCCGAAAATTCCTTCAAATTTTTTAAATTCTTCAAATCGACTCCTTAATGAGGAAAGAGCTTGGTCAACTATATAAAGGAAGTAGTGGATTCTGAACAACTCTTCAGCAGATTGTGGCAATTCTTCAGTGACATTATCATCAAACTGCCTCTTTCTACGAATGATGCGTTTTTCACGAAAAACGGGTTCAACTTGCATATTAGCCGCAATCTCCTTAGCTTCCACCATAGCCTCATCAAATCCAGTTACTCTGTACCTTTCAAAATATGAAATGAGTCCTTCCAACTTCTTTATAGCTACATCCATATGCATGTCTTCTTTTTGCAAGAGTTTGCTAACATAGTTAACCTGTGACAATACATTGTACCAAATAATCATACCAACCAAAAATTTAAAATTTTCAAGCTCATGTGTTGCTAGAGACTCAGCATCACTCTTTGTTTTTGGATCATCACTAGTATCAACCAAGTGAAGTAAAGCATCTCGAATCTGTGGAGCCTGCTCTTTTATCGCTGCAACACTGTCCAAACGGCTTTCCCAACGTGTTGGTGCCAATGTCTTAAGAGTAAGACCACCTTTAACCTTATCTTTAAAAACTTGCCATCGCTTTGTAGAAGAAGAAAACACCGAATATATACGTTGTACCACTCCGAAAAAAGATACAGCTTTTGGACAAGAGTTCGCCATATCACATAGAGCAAGATTAAGCGTGTGACAACCGCATGGAGTATAGAATGCTCTAGGATTAACTTCGAGCAATCTATTCTGTACACCTTTGTGTTTCCCTTTCATATTGGATCCATTATCATAACCTTGGCCTCTTATATTACCAATGTCGAGTTCAAGAGTATCTAGCATATCTTTCAGTTTATTAAAAAGTCCCAAACCTGATGTGTCATCCACCTTCCAAAATTCTAGAAAATATTCTTCTACCTTCGTTGGACTCGTTGAAACATCCACACACCGTACAACAAGAGACATTTGTTCTTCGTGACTTATATCAGTGTACAATCAAGGATGATCGAAAATACTTTGCATCTTGGATTTTCTTCACAATCAACATTTAACCTCACTTGCCAACATTTCTATCAATTCATTCTGAATCTTGTGACCGAGATAATGATAGTGAATTTCACTCTTTTGAATACGTTCGAGGTGTTTCTGGATAACCGGATCAAATTTACCCATCATTTCAATTATACTCAAAAAAATTCCATTATTATCTTCATAAATCTTTTCATGCTTCCCGCGAAATGGCAAATTATTCTTAGCAAGAGTTTTCACAACAACAAGTATCCTCTGTAACAATTCCCTCCAATGTTCCCTTTCTTTCGAAATCTGTTCCTGAAGATGTTTATCAATTGTTTCATTCTTGCCAAGTCGATCCACCAATTCAATCCAATATTTTAGACGTCTTTTATGATGAGGACGTTGTTCATGTTGTTTAAGCCTTGTCGTGAGATTTCTCCAATTGTCATATCCTTCATCAGTCAACTGAGAGGTATTTGCATTTTGCTTGAACAACTTACAACAGAAGCAATATACCTTGTCTAAAGCGTGTGAATAGACGAGCCAACTTCTATCTTGCTTCTCCCCATTCTCCAAATGTCGAGTGTAATAAGTGGAAGAAAAACGCCTCCCTTCAGAATTTCTAGGAAAATTACCACTATGATCTCTTACTGGACCCTTTTGTACTAGTAAGTCTCTAAAAGTTTGGTCAATCTTATCCCAATTTCCTGGATCATAATAATTCACTGGTCCCTCATAATCATTATTAGCTTGTGCATGTTCTTCAATCACCACATTTCCAGATTCCACATTATCTAATTCTTCACATTCTTCATTAACTCGTTCCTGATTTACCAGCTCTTCAAACCCTTCATTAATCCGTTCCTCATTTACCAACTCTTCATGCCCTTCAAGCATTTGCTCATCATTTATTTCTTCTCCAGTGCCATTGTGATTCTCAGCTACCTCGTTAACGGGATTTGCATTTGAACTCTCTTCTTGTTTCGTGGTCGTAAAAAACTTTTTTATAGCTCCTACTTGAGATTGAGCCATTGCTTCCATTCTTTGTTTCTTTTTCCTTTTTTCATGACCAGAGGGATACGTTCTAGTGCGTGCCATCGAAAAAATCCGACAAAACAACAACTTGATAATAAAATCAACTAAAAGTAACTAAATCAGCTTGTTTTATGAACTAAAAGTAATAAAATCAAGTGCTCAATTGGTATTAAGAGATTAAGAGAAGAATCTTACTTGTTTTCTGAACTTGAGATTGTTTCGTTCTGTGGGAGAAACGGTTTGGGTTCATTGGTATATAGTTTTTTTTTTGTCTTGTTCAGTACTTGATTTCGTTCTGTTTCGTTCTGTGACTCAAAAAAAGCTAAAACAAATCAATTTGGGTTTTCTACTTTTCTATTACGGCTGAATTCTAAATTGGACTTTTGTGTTGATGTGGACTTTTGTTTCTGTGCGTGGGCTATATCATAAGTTAACATAGTAGTGGCTTGAAGTGGTGGACGGGGCCCTTAAAATTAGCAAATATTTGGGGGCCCTATGCAAGGCATTAGGCAACATAGGCCCAGGGCCGGCCCTGTGTCTGCCACACGACAACCCCAATCTTCCTTCTTCCACGATTCTTCATCTTGTTTCTAGTCATTTTCTCAAAGAAACCAACCCCTTTTAAAGCCGAACCCTTGTGTGTTTCATCCATCTTGCTTCTCGTCGTTGTCCTCCTCCTTTGTATCTAATGACAGCCACAATGCTACTATTGAAAACTCCTACTCGATCTATCTCCAAGGACGACAACAATGTTAATGTCGAAAAGCATGATGATTACTATGAATACTCCTCATCTTGCTCGGACGATGAGGATATACACAAAGAAAAAGTCAAAAATGTTGAGCAGGAAAAAGAAGATTATCATAACAAGATGATTCAAAATGGGTTTCCATTTAAAATCAAAGAGTTTAAAACCAAGGAGTACGAGTGACAAATGTCACCACACTGTTAACAAGAGAATTTGGTGATGAAACTGTTGGGGTCCCTCACCATTGAGCTGGAACGGCTTGGTGGCATCGTTTGTGAGGAGTGTTGGGCAACCCCAAGACATCGTTTGAAACTGATGCTGCTGGAATGAAGTTTGAATGAGATGCACACATCGTGTGGTAAAAAGCTTGAACGACCTAGCTACGTCGTTTGAAGCTAATGCTCCTGGAATTGAGTCACCACGGTCTGCACACACCATTTGGAGCAACATCAGCCCGACCTCATCATGTCGTTCGAGACTTGATATTTCGACATTGGCATGTCAGTTGGAACCGAAATTTTACAGGCGTGCCAAAATTTCATAATACTATAAAAACCAAAAGTTAGATTTTGAGTAAGATAAGTCTTTGAGAGAAACCAAAATTGAGAGAAAACCCTTGCAAATTAAGAGATAAAACTTGTAAGGAGATATTAGTGAAGAAAGGTCTAGTAAGTTTAGAGATACTTGAGATGAGTGATTGTAATCATCCTTCCCATACTTACAAAAAAGATTTGCTCTTGTGGAAGTAGGCATCATTAGACAAACCACGTTACATCTTGTGTCTCATTGTGGTAAGTTGCTTTACATTGCAATTGCTTGTTTGTGATAGTTAATTTCATAGCTTAGGTTTGTGGTTGTTAGTTGTAGTTAAAGTTTAGATTTTTCGATTGGAGTTTAGAGTGTCCAAGTGCAAGCTATCTTAATGGGGATCGATTGGTATAGTTTTCCCCAAAAAAGTGGTATCAGAGTCGTGGTTAGATTAATCACAAAGATTGTTATCCAAATCTTGCTCGAAAGGTGTTTGATTAAATTCCTAAGAGAAGGTTTGAGTTAAAATAATTTGTTGAAATGGATCAGTTTATAAACACTCGCATGACTAGTATAAATAGAAGTAACTACATTACTTGGAAAGCTAAGATAGATAACTTGCTTTATTGCAAGGACTTGGCACAACCCATTGAGAATGGAGGAGTAAAATCGACAGAAGTATTCGATGCAAATTGGAAGACGCTTGATAGAAAAACTATTGGGTACATTCGACAGTGGATTGACGGTAGTATATTCCACCATGTATTCCAAGAGGTTACCACGTTTAACCTGTGGAAGAAATTGGAAGCCCTTTATAAGAGGAAGTCTGCAGGCAACAAAGTGATACTCATTAAGAAGTTTGCTAACTCGAAATACAAAGAAGGTTCTTCAATGTCTGAGCATCTTAATGACGTACAAAATACCATCAATCAGTTGCATTTGAGGAAGATTCATATGGGTGACGAAGTTGAGGCTTTGTTACTATTGAACTCTTTACCCGATAGTTGGGAGACTTTGGCAGTTTCTCTTGGCAGAGCCGCTAAAGATGGAATCGTTTCAATGGAAATGGTTACCAGTGCATTGTTGAATGAAAAGACAAGAAGGGGTTCAAGGAGTAGCTCCTCTCACTCAAAGATCTTTGTCACAGAAAAGCGAGGGAGAGGCAAGAGTAGAAAACCACCTCATTCTAGAGGTGATAACATAAGCAAATCTAAGGGTGAATCTATAACTCCTAAGGCAGAGAGACAATGTTAATATTGTACCACCAAGGGTCATTTCAAATATGAGTATAGAACACTGAAGAGGGATGAGAAGAATAATTATGTACACAAAGACATGGTAAAGAGGAACAGAAGCACAAGCCGAGATACTACCGCAATAGCAGACGATGATCTAGTAGGGATTGTGTCAGATTGTGATGAGTGTTGTATTAGTATGTAGTACATCATGTCAGGATACAAAGTGGGTGGTAGATACCAGAGCGTCTTATCACGTCACACCGCATAGTAGTTTCTTCACTACCTACAACTGTGGTGAATTTGGTGAGGTAAAGATGGGCAACAGTGGAGTCTCAAAAATTATACGGATTGGTGATGTTCATGTATAAACCAATGTTGGATACACCTTGACACTTAAGGATGTAAGACATGTCCCTGACATTTGGCTAAGCTTAATTTCTGTTGGGAACTTAGATGATGATGGTTTCCAGAACTTGTTTGGTAATGGGGTATGGAAACAAAGCAAAGGTTCCTTTGTGGTAGCTAAAGGGAATAAGAGGCATTCACTTTACAAGACACAAGCTAGTTTGTGTAAAATAGAGTTAAATTCAACACAAGAAGAAGCTTCCACCAAACTATGACATAAGAGAATGTGTCATATGGGAGAGAAAGGCATGGAAGTTCTTGCCAAATATCAAAGGTACACATTTACGTAGATGTACTCATTGTTTGGCTGGAAAAGCAACATATGATGTCTTTCCAAAGATTCCCCTTTCACCAAAAGGAGAATATCCTTGAGCTAGTACACTGGGATTTATGTGGTCCCATGAAAGTGAAGTCCCACGGGGGAGCTTTGTACATCTTGACTTTTATTGATGATGCGTCAAGAAATATATGCGTATATAGTTTGAAGACTAAGGATGAAGTTCTTAGTGTGTTCAAGACTTTCCATAGCATGGTGGAAAGAGAGACCGGGAAACCATTGAAGTGTATCCATACAGACAATGGGGGAGAGTACATTGGGCCATTTGAGGAGTATTGTAAGAGTCATGGAATTAGTCATGAACAGACAGTGCCCAAGATACCGCAACACAGTGGTATAGCTGATAAACACATAAATGTTACATATATTTACACCCAATTTTATATTAGTTAGTTCGTTTATTTCATTTGTTTGATTTAGTTATTGTGTTTCTAGTGACTTTGTAGGAATTGGAGTTAACGTGGAAATATTAATGCATAACTACTGTTTTGTCAGTAGCACATTCTAGGGAGTAGGCGTTGATTGAGTTAGTACAATGGTTCTAGTTGGACTGGCATGGAACGTGTATTGTGCGAGATCAGTCGAGGTCTTAGTTTATGGGAACTGGCGGATATGGGGCCTTGAATATATTGGCTCAAGGATATTGAGTAGCACGTGAATAGTACAAGCTTGTGAGCTATGTGCCAACATCTAAAGTCTAAACTCACATTACTAAAGGAGGTGCTGAAGACCATGTGCACCCATGTGCAACTAATTAGACCAACCCATAACCAAACATCAAAGCCCACACTTCCAAGCCCATACAAACATATAACCCACCAAGCCATATTCCAACTATGTTGCACCTTAGACTACCAGATCAAATCTTCAGTACCTTCTCCAATTCAATTCATGAACAGAAACAAACCCAAAAGCTCCTCAAATTCCGGCGAATTGATCGAAACTTGAACTAAACAATTAAACAACCGACACACTATCATACCATAAACTCTACCTACTCCCGCTACCACCGGATCCTTTAGTTTATTTTCCAATTCTATTCGACTGCAACCTGCAAAATGCCTCCTGTTCACATACAAAATCAACCACACACCATTTCGTATGCATCCAATCTACCATCTTTTCCATAAACCCCGAACCACCTAATCACCTAATTCTTTTTGGTAAACAAATTTGATAATTAATGCCCGCGATTTCTTCGACCGACCCCTTTCTTTTCCTAATCAAAAACTGGTTTCCTTATCAAAGGAGGACTGTCGAGTATATAAGAAAGAGTAATTAGAACTTAAAGGGGCTGGGGAGGAACACAACACAGAAGAACAGATATCTTTGGAGAGCGCAAATTGGAGCCGAGAGCAGCAGACGAAGTGGAAAAGAAGATTTCAAAGCGGGATTACGGTTTTGTCGATGATTTCTTCTTCTTTTATTTTCGTGTTGCAATTTATTATGTCTAGCTAAATTCCAAGCTAGGGCTTAGATGAAGCCCTAAACTTGCGTAGGTTTTCAATGTTTAATTGGGTTATTGTTCTCTGACTTAAGTTTTACATTAAATAATTAATTGAATTCTCTGATTTCTGTAGAAATTCTATCATTGATTATATCCTACATGTTTAATCCATGTCTAGACTAGTCAATTGTTGGATTAAGTTTCTGTTGATATCGAAACATCGGTTCTAAAGTTTATTTAAATCTGTGAGAAGTTGTACTGTAAAAAGACAATTTTTGCTAGGGGTTTATATCTATTTGCTGAAATTCAATTAATACGATTTGTTAGAATTGTTTAAGAATTACACGCTCACATCTTCGAGCAAGCAAGGGTTGCCTTTCCCTCATGCTACTCGTAATAAAAAAAGAACTTTAAAATTAATTAAACTAAGATAATCTACAATGGTTTAGGGTGGATTTGAAAGTCTTAGTATTTTCTTCATTGATAGTTAATCCATATTTATATTGCTTTCGTAGTTAATAGTTTAATTGTATTGCTTAGTCAATAGTTAAATTAAATCATACATCAAAATCCGGTAGAATTAGTTAAGTATAATTTTAATACTCGTTTGTCCGAAGTAGCAATCCCTGTGGGATCGACCCGTTTGCCACAACTATTTTCAACGATAGCTGTGCACTTGCGGTTTAACTAGGGTTAAATTAGTCTATTTAATTAGACCGACTAATTTCCTATCAATAGCGTGTATCATTGTAGATTGGATGAGATGCATGTTGTCTCATTCTAAATTACCAAGAAGTTACTAGGTAAAAGCAATGTGCACAGCCGTACATGTGATCTACCTATCGCCTTCTAAACCTCTGAATAGTGATTATCAAGAGAGAGTATGGTCAGGCAAAGATGTTGATTATGGATACTTGAGAGTGTTTGGGTGCAGAGCATTTGTTTATATTCCCAAGGATGAGAGATACAAAATTAATGACAAAGCCAAACATTACATCTTTCTGGGTTATGGGGATGAGAGATTTGGTTACAAACTTTATGACCCGATCAACAAGAAGGTAATCCGAAGTTAATATGTTGTGTTCTTCGAAGATCAGACAATAGATGACTTTGAGAATGGTAAAAAGCTCGAAGCTTTTGTTGATGACCTTGTTGACTTAGAACCAGAAGTTCCAGCATTGGAACAAACGACAGAAGGGATTAAAAATGTAGAGAACCATGAGTTTGAGGCTCATGATGATAATCTTATTGTTCATAAATAATAGGATTGAACCTATTGAGATAAGATGTAGAAGATGTCCATGAACCACCACCTGAGAATGAAGAAGTACATCCTCCTAAGCAACAAGAAGATGAGTTGAGGAGATCTGAAAGATAAAGACAACCTTCAACCAAGTATTCACTACATACGTATGTATTGTTATTCGATGTTGGAGAATCTATATACTATCAAGCAAGGCCCAAAATATCGATATCGATGAATATATCGGTGTACCCAAAAACTGATATATATCGGATATATCGGATATTTCGGATATATCCATTTTTTTTGGTAATCAGTTCAAACTATTTAAAATATCGGAAATATCGGATATATCGGAAATATAATATCGGAAATATCGGATATATATCGAAAATATATTGGAAATATCGGATTTATATTTTAAAATGGTCAAAAAGTCAACCGATATATATCGATTATATCGGAAATATCGATTATATCGGGCGATATAAAGTTTCATATCGAAATTCGATATATATCGGAAAAAAGAGTTCTATATTCGTGGATATATATCGAAATATCGATGTCGGTGTACCAAAAAATACCGATATATATCGGCGATATATCGGATATATCGGCGATATTTTGGTCCATGCTATCAAGAGGCTCTTGAAGGACAGGCAGAGAGAAATGGTTGGAAGCCATGCAAGATGAGATGGGTTCTTTACCTAAGAATCACACCTATGACTTAGTTGAGAAACCAAAAAGAAGAAAAGTTTTCAAGAACAAGTGGGTTTTCAAAGTCAAGCATGAAGAGAGTAATCCACATCCAAGGTATAAAGCTTGCCTTGTTGTGAATGAATTCGGTCAGAGAAAAGGTATTGACTTTGATGAAAGTTTCTCTCCGGTACTTAAAATGACTTCTATCAGGGTGGTATTGGGTTTGGCCACAAGTATGAACCTAGAGGTTGAGCAACTAGATGTCAAGACAGTTTTTCTTCATAGTAATCTTGAGGAAGATGTCTACATAGACCAGTCGGAGGGTTTTGAGGTCAAAGACAATGAGCACATGGTATGCAAGCTGAGAAAGAGTTTATATGAGTTGAAACAGGCACCGAGATATATAATAGTACATGAAGTTTGAGTCTTTTATGGTGAAGCATGGATACAAGAAGTCTATTTTCGATCACTGTGTATTTGTTCAGAAGTTTCCAGATGGGATTTCATAGTGCTCATGTTGTATGTTGATAATATGTTGATAGTTGGCCAAAACATCAACAAAATATCTAAGTTGAAGAAAGACTTGAGTAAGTCCTTTGAGATGAAGGATTTGGGTAAAACATAGTAGATACTTGGTATATGGATCACTCGTGACAAGAAGAGCGGGAAATTGTGGCTTTCTCAAAAAATTAAAGCTATATTAAGAAGGTGTTGAAGAGATTCAACATGGATCAAGCAAAGCCGGTGAATTGTATGCTTGGTGGCCAATTCCGCATGACCAAAGCTAAGTGTCTGAAGCATGAGCATGAGACAAAAGAAATGCAAAATATTCCTTATGCATCTATAATGAGAAGTTTGATGTATGCAATGGTGTGTATAATATCGGATATTGCTTTCACCATTGGTGTTGTAAGCTGTTTTCTATCAAATCCAAGTAAAGAGCATTGGGAAGGTGTTAAATAGATATTGAGATATCTCAAGAGCATTTCCAAGGCGTGTTTGCATTTTGGTGGGAGTAAGACCTTACTTGAAGGCTACACAGATGCAAACATGGCAGGTGATGTTGACTTGATTGATGAAGTCCACTTCCGGTTATCTGTTTACATTTGCAGAGGGAGTAGTTTCTTGGCAATCAAAGTTGCTAAAGTGTGTTTCCCTCTTTCCACTATAGAAGCCGAGTATATTGCAATCACTAAGTGTTGCAAATAGATTCTATGGATGAAGAAATTCTTCAATAAACTAGGGCTAAAGCAGAAACAATTTATGGTATTATGCGATAGTCAGAGCACCATCGATTTGAGCAAGAATCTAAGTTTTCATTCTAGATCCAAGCACATACATGTGCATTATCATTGGATTAGAGAACTTCTTAAAGAGAAGCGATTATATGCATTGAGAAGATCTATACCGACAAGAATGGGTCGGATATGATAACCAAAGTTTTGTCAAATGGCAAGTTCGATGTTTATTGTGCTACTGCTGGATTGGTAGCACACTCCTCTTATTGATTTGGGAATGTGTGGAGGTATCCCCCCTCATGGCTCAGGAGGGGGAGAATATTGGGTGGTCCCTCACCATGTGAATTCGGTACTGACTTGTTAAGATTACAGAAGTGAAGCACGTAGATTTGCCTTGTGTGAGGGGTGCACGCACTCATGAGGTTAATATGCCTAGACATGAGGCGAGTACGCCAAGACATGAGTACTGACTAATTGTTCACAAGGGGCGGACACCCCTGAATATGCCTGGTGAGAGGGGCGCACACCCCCATGCGCTTGCACAGGTAGAGTTCTGGTTTTTCGCAGATAAACCAAGATTATTTGGAATTTCATTTTACACCGAAATTTCAGAATACTATATAAAAGAAGTTACAGTTTTGACCCATAACATGAGAGAGAGAGAGAGAGAGAGAGAGAGAGAGAGAGAGAGAGAGAGAGAGAGAGAGAGAGAGAAACCAAATTTGAGAGCAACTAAAATTAAGAGAAAACCCTTGCAAAGAGATAAAACTTGTAAGGAGAGAGATTAGTGAAGAGAAATCTAGTAAGTGTGGAGATACTTGAGAGAAGTGATTGTAATCTTCATTCGCACTCTTATCAAATGATTTGCTCTTGCGGAAGTAGGCATCATTGGCCGAACTACGGTATATTTTGTGCTTATTGTGTTATGTTTTTACTTTACATTGTTATTGCTTGTTTGTGATAGTTAATTCCATGGCTTAGGTTTGTCGTTATTGGTTGTAGTGAAATCTTAGATTTTGATTGGAGCTTAGAGTGTCCATATACACTACTACAAAAAAGCATATTAGCCACGATTGGTCAACTGGTATATACCACTGTTCCTCTAAAAACAGTGATTTATAGTCATTTGTCATGGTACAAAATACTTTTCTAGTTTTAGAACAAGCAAATACCACTGTTTTAGTAAAATAGTTGTATATAGTATGACATATACCACGGTACTATAAAATTCCATGTATACCCCACCACTTCCTTAAAACTGGAGGCTTATATTTTCCCAAAATTACATCTAGAAAAAGGGAAAACCCGTACGGTCTAGAGCAAAACCCAACTTGTCCAACTAAGGTTGGTCATCAAGTCAAGCTATTCGTGAGTAACTCGAGCTCGGCTCGTCGAAGGCTCGACTCAAACTAGTCCGCACAAAAGTGTGAGTCGAGAGCTTGAGCTTAATTTAAAACTCATTCTAGATAGCGAGTAGTTCGAGTTCGAGTAGCTCGCGAGCTACTCGTTTTAGAAGCCTATACGTAGTATATAATTTATAATTTATACGTCATTTTATACTTTATACCCAACTATAATTTGCAATTTATACCAGTTTTAATGTTTTATATACATTTTTTTTCTAGTTTGAGCTCGAGTTCAATTTCAAACGAGCATAGCTGAACTCGAGCTCGAATCTGTGCTTGAGCTAGAAGTGTAAAATTAGTCGAGCTGAGTCGAGCTTGAGCTTCAATATTAAGCTCGAAGGCGAGTTCGAGTCGAGCTTCTGCATGTCCAAGTCGAGCTCGAGTATAGCAAAACTCGACTCGGGTAGCTCGATGACCAACCCTATCTCCAACTCCTACTTCTCTCTGTCCCAAATTTCTGTCATTAGGGTTCGCGAGTTGAGAGAATAATCAGTCCCAATCCTTAAATTTTCTTCTACTCTAGGTATATGTTTTTTTTTTTGTTTTTGTGATTCTTCTATCCAATTTCTCTACATTTATTTTCCCTTTTCAACTCATAATTCAATCGAAAAACATGTTGATTATAATTACATTTCTCTTTTTAATTTGTTCATGGATTGGTGTTAGTGGATTGTTAGAATGGTTGAGAGGTTGTTTGGGAAGAAGCTTATGTGTTTCGGATGTGAAATTATTGCCCACTAATTATAGGTTCTATTTTACCAAAATTATTAAAAAAATTATTCTATTTTATTAAACAATTATTTTTTAATTAATTATTCATGTTTTATTTTCTTCCTAATTGTAACTGCTGCAGTTTACTAATGGGGTGGGGTATGGGTCTTAATAAGTGTCCAAGAATGTTATGAGATTAAAAAGCTCATCGAGGCAAACTAGGAGTTTAGGTGTTGTGGCTGATTAACTTCAAGGTAAGATTTTTGTTTTTATACTTTAATTTCACTTTTAAGTATGCATTAATTTCATACTAATTCCAATGGCATAATGATGTTGATGGTTATACATTTTCATCCAGATATAGTTTCTTCTAGGTCACCTACTGAAAATAATGTCAAAAGTAAGGTAGTAGATGGGAAATATTATTTTCTATAGAGGCTTGACAAAACGACATCATTTAGCACAAATATCAAAAGCTGATATGAGCTGATAAATTTGCAATTTAACCTTTGATGTGTTTGCAACTATTTTCTCAATCGTAGATGTACTATGTTTTACTGATTATATGTAAATTTTATGATTGTGGTGATTATTATGGTGTGGTAAGAGAGCCATGAACTGTTGTTGGCTATAAACACCGGTAGCGAAACATTCCTTTGGTGAAGAAGAGATGATCTTGCTAAGAGGTTTCCGAGACAGCAAATAGGGATGGGTATGGGAACACAGTTTATGCGTTTTCAGCTTGATTAGTGCTTATGGTAGGACTGTGTGCTTTCAATTATGTATGATATCAGTGCTGCAATGTATATTTATGTAACTATTGTCTTGAAAATAGTTTAGATTCTTAAAGAATTGCAATTCTACTCACTTAACCTGTTTTGTTTTGTTTGTTCCTTAAACTCTTTCACATAAATATGTAATTTTCTTAGGTATTGACCAAGGAAAAGAAAGCATTTGGCACAACTTGGTAACGCTAATGAAGGCATTATTAAGAAGGGGACTGGAGGAGTTAGATATGGAGGCTTCAACATACTAATAACTTTCCAACTATTAAGCTTTCATATTCTTGACTACGAGTAAGCATGTATGCCTAAATTTCTAAAGTAATTATATTAGAGATTGCAACGTATTTGTACACATCATTAAGTTCTCTCTAGGATTCTACTATGGATTCATATTCATGCTTTATATCAGGGTTTAGTAGTTCATGTAAGCAGGTTATTCTCATGTTGATTTCTCAAACTTTGTTGACAACTGGTCTGGGATTAGTAGTTTACTATTTTCAATTGCTTGTATTTTTTTCATCTGTTTTTCTTGCCTCTTAATCAGGGTGGCTGTATTAGGGTGATACTGAGTGGGGTTTTGGTCTTGAAAATTAGTTACTTTCTATTATTTGAAGTGCCAATGTAACCCTTTTTCTGAGTATATTGATAATATCTTTTATGTATCAATCAAATAAACTCTCCTGTGTTGTTCTAGTAGGGAGTGTATTTTTTTCTCTTACCCCCTCATGGGCATACTTTCAATATATATATAGTTTGATGTACACTCTAGTACCTCATTTTTCTAACTAATTTTGTTATGCTCTTTTGAGAAAGATTAGTGATCCTGTTTACTTGAGATAGTCTATATGGTGTGTTTCAATTCCTTGCTTAAGATAGACCAGTTTGATATGTCTGCTTTTTTAATAATTATGGTTCATTTTCGCATAAATTGTTGTCACCATTCCATTTATGTAGTTCTTTTCCCATGACACTTATATATCATGCTAAACATTGTTCTTGTTAGGTTCTCGATGGTTTGCTATTTGAGTATGAAGCATCATCCCATGTTCTTGGTAAATGGCAATAGCTAACTAACCACCTTCTTACAACAAAGGTATCAACTCTCTCTCTGTCAATCTTATTCTCTCTCTATTTAATGTTGAAATGCCGATCAATTGCGGATCGAATGGGATTTCTGTTGGAATCTTCATGTGTATTGATATTTGCTTGTTTATCACTACTTAGAGTTTTGAACTCTCTAAATTGGTGCAAAAGCAATCAAGGTTCCTTACTCACGATCTTCGTTTCGTAGAGTTGGAATAAAGATTCGAACTAAACTAAAGCTTAGAACAACTACAAATTGGAATTTACAATAAGGGAACTAAAGAGTAAGGAGTAATTATTAATGCTAGATTTTTTTCTTCCTACACAAACATTAACAAAAACATTAAAATGAAAACATGCACTTAATATCGAAATAGAAATTTGAAAGAGAAGTTGGAGAGTTAACCCTCCTCATGTGAAACTATCATTAATTGTTTATTTGAAACAGGTTATTTGATCCTTCCTAGACTCATAGACAAGCCCCTAATGGAAGAAAAGATTTGATCCCTAGCATGTATGGCTCACTTAAGAGCTCACACATGCTAGCAAGTGGAACTAAACAATGACTTATCTCTAAGCTCATTGCTTTGATTCCTAACTAGACACTACACCAACTATCATTTTGGGATAGGGTGTAGAGCTAGTTGTTCTTCCTAACAACCTACCAAACCAACAAAAATTGATTTACCCTCACATGAGTTGGATTAACTCCCCAAAAAGGAAGTTAGCTCATGATCCTTGGGACAAGGATTTATAAACTAAAAAAAACAAAAGAGAGATAGAGAAAGGAAGAAGATAAACAATCAAACTCACTGATATATTTATTTTCTAGAAGAACAAGTGTTCCTCCATTAAAACTATTACAAGCTTTTTAAATAAAACAAAAACTAAACTCTCATTTTTACTAAGGAACTAAAATAATGCCATGTGAGGAAAATAAGTCAAGGGAGTAAATGGAGTGTCCCCCACCTTTGTCTAATTTCTTCTCCATTTGAGAGAAATCTCATTTCCTCCCACGTGAATTATCAAACTACATTGATTCATTTTTATCTACCACATTAAAACAAAGTGACACCTTGCCTTTTTCTCACTATTAACACCTAATCTAATTTATTACATGCAAGGTGTCAACTTTGCACCAATAATTTGTTATCTTTGTCTTGACATTCTCCATGATTGATGACTCATCCAATCTTGTGGCCCCGCATAGTGGGTCCATGTGCATCGATGGCGATCCGGTATTTTGGGCGTTTTACAACTTCCGCCTATCGTAGAGTTCATCGCCTGATTGTCCGAGCAGCTCTCTTTGTCGCGATTCGAGTCCCGGTTCGAGAGGTAGGAGCTTTGGAAGTTTGATGCTTCTACGGGATTTGGGAGACTTCATATATCGCCGTTCCTCGTGCTTTATTTCAGGTTTAACCAATATTTCCATGTTTACTGCAAATACCTGCAAAAGTATGAAAACATATTTATTTCATGATTATTAAACACATAATGAACCAAATTTATATGTCTCAATGGGGTTTCATAATACACTTTTGGGTGCTTATCATGTATTTCAAATACTTGTGTGTTGTTTAGTCCCACATTGATGAACCACCACTAGCAAGTGAGGTATTTGAGGTGAACCTCTAACATAAGGGCGTGCCCTTAGGTACAAAGGCTTTTGTGTTAGGAGGGGGGGACTCACCCAAAGCCACTGCACGCTGCCCGGCGCCAAAGACACCGAACCGAAGTCGTCGCTACCGCTCGGGCTTGGGCTTGGGCTTGGGCTGGGCTTTCTAGTGGGTAGTGGATTATCAATTGCCTAAACTTGTTTTTGCTTTTGCAGCAAGTTTCGGCTAAGCTAGAGTTTCTACTTCGATTTGGTTTTGTGAAACCGAATTAGAGAGGTGTCCTTCTCCATCTATGATACGATCATAACTCTATATAAACACTGCTGTGTTCATAGAGATAGATCAATCACAGAACAGAGAGAGAGAGGACGCAGAGAGATAGAACTCGTGTGCTACTGCTACCTCTATATCGACCGAGACAGTAAGTCGCATCTTCGCCGCCACTATAGAACCAGCGAATCCAATTTAAGAGAAAACCAGAAATCGTGAATACTCTATCAGCCTACATCCCACTTTTCAGAAACAGAGATTCACACCTATTCTCTTCTCTTCTTCTTCACCACGGCCCGTCGAGAGAGTTATATTGCTTGTTCTAGAGGGTAGTCCGTTCTAGTGCAAAGTCGCCACTCGTTAACCATTGAATCCTGTGGAGGAAGACGCCTTGTTGCCTTTACGCACCATTGGAAGGGCGAAATCTTTCCTTAAGGACAGCCTAATCCGCGCCTTGGTTATTACCTGTTATTCTGTCCTTGTCTTCTATTGTTTTCTTTTATCTGCATACAACAATCTTAAGGAAAGATAGATGTCTACACCCGTTGACACCACGCCGATCAAAGAAACCAATTCTAGAGTCATGGAAGTTACTTCGTCTATGAGAGATGCTGCACCTATACTGAATGCTCGCAACTTACCTAATGTGTCCAAGATTGAATCCTTCAACGGTTCACACTTCAAGAGATGGAGAGAAAGGGTGTTCACAGCCCTAGATGTACTCAACTATGCAAAGTATCTCACTGATACAGCACCCATGGAAGGTTCTAATGATTTCGAAAGAAATCAAGCTGCTTGGCTCAATGGGAATAAGGTATGTCGTCATGCTATTTTGAGTACCTTGTCCAATGAAATATTTGATATTTATTGTTCAAATAAGAATGCACATGATATATGGGAGAGTTTGAACAAAAAATACATAATAGAGGATGCTGGTACTCAGAAATATGCTATTGGGACTTTTCTAAAGTTCCATATGAGAGAGGATAGAGATGTAACGCCTCAAATCCATGATTATCATGTCTTTGATTAATGATTTGAAAACCGAGGGTATTAATTTACCCAAACCTTTGTTCTTTGGATGTTTGATTGAGAAACTCCCCGAAGTCTTGGAAACACTATAAAATAGTATGAAGCATAAAAGCGTAAGCGTGATGACTCTTGAGGATGTGATCATTCACATTCACATAGAGGAAAAGAACAAGACTTCGGGATGAGGTGTTGTCTAAAGGAATTTCATTCTAAAGCCAATATCATTGAAGGTAATCCCAAAGAAATCTAACAAAACCTCTAAAAAGCGTAAATCCAACAAAAATAAAATTTCAAGGTCAAAGGCACTTCTTTTAAAATGAGTGGTACGCAATGGAAATTGTTATGTTTGTGGTAAACCTGGACATAGGGATTTTCAGTGCCGACACAAGAAAGACACTGATGATCCTCCCAATGCTAATCTAGTTGAGGGAGATGATATTGTTGCTGCTGTAGTATCACAAGTGTTCATAGCCACCGGGAAGAGGGAACTGGGTACTAGATTCGGTGCCACCCGCCACGCGTCGTGGTGATGTTGAAGCCTTCTCAGACTACATACTAGTGAAAGATGAAAAGGTCTATATGGGTGACTCTAGGTCTGTTCCTGTTGAAGGAACAGGCAAGGTTCTTCTGAAGTTAACTTCGGGGAAAACCCTTTCACTTAGTAATGTTCTTCATGTTCCCGAGATTAAATCGCCGTAATCTGATTTCGCGGTCCCTCTTGGGAAAAGTTTGGCGTCAAGGTGACTTTTGAGAGTGACAAGTTTGTTCCGACAAAGAATGAGGGTTTTGTTGGTAAAGGTTATTGTAATAACAAATGGTCTTTTCATGTTGAATGTACTTGACAACATTATTATTAATAAGAATGAATCGCATACGCTTACTTGGTTGACTCTTTTAATATATGGCATGGTAGACTAGGACATGTGAATGTTCATATATATGAAAAGGATGAAAGCTTGTGGTTTATTGTCTAATATTTCTGATTTTTCTAATGATAAATGTGAGATATGTCTTTGAGACTAAAGCCACAAAGAAACCCCAATAGAACGTGTCTAGAGATAAAACCGGATTACTAACTCTTATTCATACGGATTTGGGTGAATTCTGAAGTACCATGTCTAGAGGGGGGAAGTTTTATTATATTACATTCATAGATGACTTCTCTAGGTACACCATGGTATATTTACTTAGACACAAGCATGAGGCAGGTGAGAAGTTTCTCAAGTACAAAGTCGGGTTGAAAACCAAATTTTTAACCGTAGAAGATTAAGAGACTTCGGTCTGATAGGGGTGGAGAATATGAGTCTAACCCCTTCCAGGACTTTTGTGACAAGAGTGGCATTATTCATGAGACTACTCCACCATACTCTCCTGAGTCTAATGGAGTAGCCGAACGGAAAAACAGAACACTTAAAGAGATGATGAATGCTATGCTTGTAAGTTCTGGAGCTTCCCTGAACTTGTGGGGGGAAGCAATCCTATCTGCTTGCCATATACAGAATAGGATACCCAACAAGAAAACAGGGAATAAGACACCATATGAGTTATGGAAAGGTCATGTACCTAACCTGCAATACTTAAAAATGTGGGGGTGTCTTGCTAAGGTTCTTGTGAACGAACCTAAAAAGAGAAAATTGGGACCTAGAACTGTTGATTGTATGTTCATTGGTTATGCTCATAATAGTGCTGCATATAGATTTTTAGTAGTAAAATCTGATAATAACCTTGTCGATGCTAACACTATTATAGAGAGTAAAAATGCTGATTTCTTTGAGAATTTGTTTCCTTTGAAAATTGGCATTGAGAGGTTGGTAGCTCCTAGTGAACAACAATCAACAGATCCTGAAATTTCTGAACAAGAAATTCGGAAGAGTTAAAGAGACAGAAAATCAACCAATTTTGGTGATGACTTTTACACGTTTCTTCTTGATGATGATCCCGCGGATTATAATGAGGCAATCGGTTCTTCGAGATGCACCTTTTCGGAAGGATGCTATACACTCGAACTAGATTCGATTATAGCTAATCACACATGGGAGATAGTGGATCTACCTCACGGGCTTAAACCTATAATGCTTACAAGTGGATCTTCAAAAAGAAATTAAAACTAGATGGTTCCATTGAGAAATACAAGGCTAGACTTGTAGTCAAGGGTTCTCCCAAAAAAGGCATTGACTATTTTGATACTTATGCTCCCCGTAACTAGGATTTCTTCTATAAGAGTTCTAATGGCTCTAGCTGCTATTCATAATTTATTTATTCATCAAATGGATGTAAAACTGCATTTTTGAATGGTGATCTTGATGAAGAAATATATATGATGCACCCCGAGGGTACGATAGTACCAGGGGAATGAGCATAAGGTATGCAAGTTAGTTAAGTCTTTATATGGGTTGAAACAAACGCCAAAACAATGGCATGAAAAGTTTGACAGTGTCATGATGTCTAATGGATATCACATAAATGATGCTTTGATAAATGTATTTACTTTAAATCTTTTGATGTGAATACATATGTGATTATCCGCCTATATGTGGATGACATGTTAATCATGAGTCCTAGCCTTGATGTTGTGAGAAACACCAAGATGTTTTATCCTCCCAATTTGAAATGAAGGATTTGGGAGAAGCCGATGTGATTCTTGGAATCAAGATCATCGAAAACAATGATGGCTATACGCTTTCCTGTGACATTATGTTGAGAAGTTTTGAAGAAGTTTAACTTTTATGATAGTAAGCCCCTGTTACACACCTTATGAAGCAAATAGTGAACTTCAGAAAAATGCTCAACATGGTGTACTTTCGATCTAGATATGCCCAAATTATTGGTAGTCTCATGTACTTGATGAATTGCACTAGACCGACATTGCTTATGCAGTTAGCGTGCTAGCAGATACACTCATTGTCCTAGCCGGAACATTGGAGTGCCTTAGAGAGACTAGCCAAGTACTTGAGAGGAACAATGAATTACGGCATAAGGTTTAGACAAACTCCACCTGTGATAGAGGTTATTGTGATGCAACCGGATATCCGATTCTCGTGATATCAAGTCCACTAGTGGTTATATTTTCACCCTAGGTGGAGGTGCGATCGCTTGGAAATCTTCTAAGCGGACCTTGATAGCTCGTTCAACCATGGAGTCCGAGCTTATTGCTTTAGATAAAGCAAGTCAGAGGTCGAAGTGGCTTAGAAACCTCTTGGCAGATCTTCCTATTGGTACAAAACCGCCTCCAAATTGCATATGCATTGTGGATTGTCGGGCCGCAATAGCAAAGGCAAAGAGCAAATTGTATAATGGGAAAAGCGAGGCATATTCGCCCGAGACTACAGCCTATAAAGCAAAATTCTTTGAACTGGAGTTGTGGCTCTAGATTATGTGAAGTCGAGTTAAATTTGGCCGATCCTCGACAAAGCCACTTAACAGGAGACAAGTGGTTGATACGTCGAGGGGGATGGGACTTTTGCCTTAGATAGAGGGCGACAATCGACGGCAAACCCCACCTATGTGATTGAGATCCCATGAAGTAGGTTCAAAGGGAAAAACAAGTCACCTCGTCGCCTCGTATGCTATTGTCTTTCTTTCTTTGACGCCCCACCCTATGACTAGATAGCATTATTGTATACTTTGTATAACTTGAATAGCAATGAGAAAAAGGATGAGTTATTTTACTCTTAATGGAATCCATAGTCCATTATTTTTATGAGATAGTGTATTTTAACCGCTATGTACACTTGATGGATATCCACCTACGTGAATGTAGAACTGGTCGGTTCTTATGAGTATTCGTGCAAAATACTCTAGAGCATTCACATAACACAGCAAAATGCTTGAGGGCCAAAAAGCAAACAATCGGAAATCGCATATAATGAAGGAGCAATGTGGGTGCATGTCCTCTATTTTACTACAAGGGAATGTTGGTTCAAAGATTTTTTAATCCACCACTTTCAATATTATAAGACATGTTACCCTATGACCGTTCAAGCCCGAAAAGCACCAAATTATCTTATGCATTGTTTTTTTCGATTCTCTCGGCATTTTGTTAACCCATTTCTTTTGTAATATCCTATTCCAAAATAGTGGGGACTATAAGTATTTTGAAATAGTGGGGATTGTTGGAATCTTCATGTGTATTTCAAATACTTGTGTGTTGTTTAGTCCCACATTGATGAACCACCACTAGCAAGTGAGGTATTTGAGGTGAACCTCTAACATAAGGCGTGCCTTAGGGTACAAAGGCTTTTGTGTTAGGAGGGGGACTCACCCAAAAGCCACATTACCTTGTAGCGCCCAAGACCGAACCGGAACCGGTAGAAGTCGCCGGGCTTGGGCTTGGGGCTGGGCTTTCTAGTGGGTAGTGGATTATCAATTGCCTAAACTTGTTTTGCTTTTGCAAAGAAGTTTCGCTAAGCTGAGTTCTACTTCGATTTGGTTTTGTGAAACCGAATTAGAGAGGTGTCCTTCTCCATCTATGATACGATCATAACTCTATATAAACACCTGGCGTGTTCATAGAGATAGATCAATCACGCAGAGAGAGAGAGGACGCAGAGATAGAACTTCGTGTGCTGCCGCTACTACTATATCGACCGAGGCGATGTATCGTGCATGCCGCTTACAATTATAGAACCAAATAATCCCATTTAAGAGAAAAAACGTAAATCGTGGAATACTCTATAAGCCTACATCCCACTTTTCAAAAAACAGATTCACACCTATTCTCTTCTCTTCCCCGTCACCGTCGAGAGAGTTATATTGCCGTTCTAGAGGGTAGTCCGTTTCTAGTGCAAAAAGTCGCTACTTGTTAACCATTGAATCCTCGTGAGGAAGACGCCATGCTGTTGCCTTTCGCACCATTGGAAGGGGCTTAAATCTTTCCTTAAGGATGACTAATCCGCGCCTTGGTTATTACCTCGTTATTCTCGTCCTACTCGCCTTCTATTGTTTTCTTTTATCCGGTGATACAACAATTTCTTAACAAGCAACCGGAAGCAAGTGAAATGAATAAAACATAATCCTTGAGGCGCATGAGAATGCTATCAATGACAAGAAGGCTTTTGCAGGGACTATATGGGTAGGATAACTAATTTACGAGTAAATACAGCTATTTAGAGCAAGGCCCAAAATTTCGATATCGGTTAATATATCGGTGTACCCAAAAAACGAGATATATCGGATATATCGGATATATCGGATATCTCGGTTTTTTTGGTGACCAGTCCAAAATTTCTAAAATATCGGATATCTCACCGATATATCTCGGATATCTCGCCGATATATCTCGGATATCTCGCCGATATATCTCGGATATCTCGCCGATATATCTCGGATATATCGGATATTTCGGAAATTTTAATATTAAATTATTAACAATTGGTCAAAAAGTCAACTGATATATATCGATTATCTCGGAAATATCGATTATCTCGGCGATATAAACTTTCATATCGGAAATTCTGATATATCTCGGAAAAAAAGGGGTTTAATATTCGGTGGATATATGTCGGAAATATCGATATCGGTGTACCAATTTACCGAGATATATCGGCGAGATATCGGATATCTCGGCGATATTTTGGGCCATGATTTAGAGGAGAGGTGCACTAACTTAATGAAGATCGATTTCTGCACGTCCGGAGTCTTTGGACTGGAAAAGAAAATATGACCAGATCTTGTCAAAGCAAAAAGCGTAAAGCGCCGGGCCCTCATGGAGAAATAAACACTCTGAATTATAGAGTAAGTGCTACTAAAGCTATTCTAGTTGCTACTCATGAATAGGGCTCAATCGGCTCAGGAGGAAGCAGTTGAGTGAAGATGGAAGCTTGATCTTGCTGCTTGAGAGCAAGGCCCAAAATTTCGATATCGGTGGATATCTCGGTGTACCCAAAAACCGAGATATATCGGATATATCGGATATCTCGGTTTTTTTGGTGACCAGTCCAAAGTTTCTAAAATATCGGAAATATCAGATGTATCGGATATATCGGAAATATCGGTGGACATAATAGCAACATTTATTTATCAAGAAAACCATAAAAAAATATTGACAAATAATTAACCACAATGTCATAATCTAATGTACTTAAAGTCTCAAATTACAAAATAAGATAAATAAGTTACATCAAATCATCAATACATAAACGAGTGACGTGGCTGGTCAACTTCCATACCCGATTCTTGAATCCTAACTGCTTCACAATACCCTACCCAAGTGTATACAGAGTTATACCCACCGTTGAGAAATTGTCGAACATGCCACTCATATTTTTGTGTTGGAAATTCTAACATGATTCCAATTCGAGGAGTGTTGGTGTAACTATACATTGGGTGCAATGCAACAAATCCAGGTGCAGTTCCAACAGATTCATAACTTGGATAGAGTTGTCCATATGTTGGTTCAGGCTGTGGTGCGCCATAAGGTTGTTGATCAACCCCCATCCAATATCCATATGAAGAACCATATGACGCACTACTCGCAGGGTGATTGATCATGCCACCAGAAGAATCGTTATCTCTTGATTGGTTGTATCCCCAACCACTACTATATACACTCTCATTGTCATGGTCGTGTGTCCCTGAACTCATACTCATTGCTTCAAAATTAGAAGAAACTAAATCAATATCAACATCATTTCGTATAATGTGTCCTCGTTGTCTTCTTTGACCAACACTTCCACGCCCTGGCTCATACATTCTTTGGGAATTGTCATTAAGAACTCCTCTACCACTAGTGTTTCTGGCCTAACATTCACTTTTTCACTCTAATCCTTCGATTTTTTTTTTTTTTTTTTCACTTTATCTCGCCGATATATATCGGATATCTCGCCGATATATCTCGGATATTTAGGATATTTCGGAAATTTCAATATTAAAAATTGGTCAAAAAGTCAACCGATATATATCGATTATCTCGGAAATATCGATTATCTCGGCGATATAAACTTTCATCTCGGAAATTCCGATATATCTCGGAAAAAAAGGGGTTCAATATTCGGTGGATATATGTCGGAAATATCGATCTCGGTGTACCAATTTACCGAGATATATCGGCGAGATATCGGATATCTCGGCGATATTTTGGGCCATGCTTGAGAGGCCAAGGCAGCTTAATCTCCCTCCACAAAACAATTGCAGGAAGAAGTAATCAAGGAAAATGTATTAAAGATTGAATATATATACTGACCAGTGTCTGACAACTTTGAGGTTAGAGTTGAAGGGTGAGCCTTTTTTATCATCAACTATGGCATCTCTCTCCTCCGTGTTAAGTATGAAATTTTTTATTCTTTTGCAGGCTACAAAGTCAAAATTGAGGAATTTTGGTGTGGAAACTTTTGCCCCTCTACTTAAAATCAAGGACTTAGACAAGAAGCTACAATGTGTTAAGGACTTAAGGAGACATCTCAATCATATGAGAGATTACAAGGTATTATAAGGCATGGCCCAAAATATCGCCGAGATATCCGATATCTCGCCGATATATCTCGGTAAATTGGTACACCGATATCGATATTTCCGACATATATCCACAGAATATTGAACCCCTTTTTTTCCGAGATATATCGGAATTTCCGATATTAAAGTTTATATCGCCGATATAATCGATATTTCCGAGATAATCGATATATATCAGTTGATTTTTTGACCAATTGTTAATAATTTAATTTCCGAAATATCCGATATATCCGAGATATATCGGTGAGATATCCGATATTTTAGAAACTTTGGACTGGTCACCAAAAAAACCGAGATATCCGATATATCCGATATATCTCGGTTTTTGGGTACACCGATATATTAACCGATATCGAAATTTTGGGCCTTGTTATACGGCTTCACCACGAAGGATCTTATGTTGTCAAAGTCTTATGATGTATAGATGGAACAAATATATTATTCTTTTGATGTTTAATTTAGATGGAACTAGTAGATCTCTCTTTTGATTGAAGAAGTAGATTTGGTTGGTTCAATTTTCCGTTATTCTTTATTAACTCATAAACAGTAATTAGCAATGCATTGCTTGTTGGATGTCTATTTTTTATTTTTTTGCAAGTTGTAATATGTTTCGTTTATAATTGGCAATGTTTGATAAATTCAGTGTGGAATGTTGTATGCCATGGCTATTTGTGATGGACAGGTTGTTTGCAAATCATTTTGTATTAATATAGTGAAATTAAAACAGGAAATGTTTTTTTTTTTCAAAAAAAGAGTATAAACCACGGTTTTTCAAGAACCGTGGTAATTATTTTTACTATTTCCCACGGTCAACATCAAATATAGCAAAATACAATGACTTTTAACCATTGTTTTAGAAATCATAATACCATAGTGTTTTCAATAACCGTGGTATATAAGAGACTTTATTAACCACGGTTTTGTTAGAAGTATTTGTCACGATGGCTATTACCACGGTTTTAAAATAGTGGTTAAAGGGTTTTTACCATTGTATATAACAGTGGTATATGAGCTTTTCTGTAGTAGTGATACAAACTATATCTTAGCGGGGATCGATTGGTATCGTTTTTCCCAACAAAATGTGATCATGTCAGAGGAGACAAAATTTGTGTGATAGAAGATCATCAATGGCCTTTCAATTAAGAAATCTTACGGAGATCACGGGGGTTTGAAGAATTATGTTTTTCACAACTCTTGCTGCTTATGCTTGTTTTGATAAAGGCTCTCCTTCAAGTTGCTTTAATTTAGACATCCGAGAGAGAACTGGCAGGTAATACTTTATATCCTTATATTTTCAATCTTTGTCTTTGAAGTTATCTACTTAAAGTCGCACCATTTGCAATCTAGCAAAAGCTATAGGGTAAATACCACATGCATTACATTAGTACCAAAATGCAATGCCCTCGTCTCTTAGTGATTACAGGACTATTGCATGTTGCTCTATTATGTACAAATGTATCACTAAGATAATCATAGGGAGAATGAAGAACTTTATTCCATGAGTCATTCATAAAAACCAGTCAACTTTCATTATTGGAAGAAGTATACAAGATAACATTCTACTCTCTCATGAGTTAGTTGACAAGTATCACACTGATAATGGGCCTCCCAGATGCATGGCAAAGATTGACTTAAGGAAGCCATATGACAGTGTAAGATGGGAAGATGTACTCTTTGCATTTAAGAGAATTGGGGTTCCATATAAGTTTATGTGTTGGGTAAAGGAATGTATGTGGATAGCAAGCTATTCCATTATGTTGAATGGACCACCTTATGGGCATTTCAAAGGAACAAGGGGAATAAGGCAAGGGAACCCCATGTCACCTCACCTCTTTGTGCTTGTGATGGATTTGTTCACTGATATCATGAGGCAAAGTGTGGAGGATGGAAGGTACAAATTACATTATAGATGTCATGATCCTATTATCACTCATCTCTCATTTGCATATAATTTTCTAGCTTTTATGCATGGGGAAGAAGATACAACTTTACGTCTAAAGCAAAACTTAGCTAAATTTAAGCAAGTCTCCGAGGGTTAGAAGTGAATGTGAACAAAAGCCAAGTATACTTTGTTTGAAATGAATCGCTCTCAGAGTGTATGTAATTCATAATACACTACAATTTCCAGTTAGAGAATTACCAATGAAGTATTTGGGACCAAGGTTCAAAATATCGGCGATATATCCGATATATCGCCGATATATATCGGTATTTTGGTACACCGACATCGATATTTCCGACATATATCCACCGAATATAGTATCCTTTTTTTTCCGATATATATCGTAATTTCCGATATAAAAGTTTATATCGCCGATATAATCGATATACCAATGAAGTATTTGGGACCAAGGTTCAAAATATCGCCGATATATCCGATATATCGCCGATATATATCGGTATTTTGGTACACCGACATCGATATTTCCGACATATATCCACCGAATATAGTATCCTTTTTTTTCCGATATATATCGTAATTTCCGATATAAAAGTTTATATCGCCGATATAATCGATATATCGATATATATCGATTGACTTTTTGAGCATTTTTTAATATAAATCCGATATTTCCAATATATTTCCTTCCGATATTTCCGATATTATATTTCCGATATATCCGATATTTTAAATAGTTTGGACCAGTGTTTAGA
Organism: Coptis chinensis; assembly: GCF_015680905.1. Lineage (NCBI taxonomy): Eukaryota > Viridiplantae > Streptophyta > Magnoliopsida > Ranunculales > Ranunculaceae > Coptis > Coptis chinensis. The sequence goes on from NW_028238184.1 coordinate 99,719, forward strand.
AAACCGGACCGGACCGGTGGTTGAACCGGTCCGACCGAACCGTAAATTTTCGGTTCGGTTCAGTTAAAACTTGAGTTTATGGTTGGACCCTCGGTCTAAGCTTAAACCGTGGTTGAACCGCGAACCGTTCAAATCTAAACCGGATCACCCTTTATATAATTTTTTTTTTTTTTTTTTTTTTTTGAAAAATTGATAATGTGGGGAGTTGAACCTAACACCTAAACAAGATAATCCAAACTCCAAACCAACATACTACTATGTATTTCTTGTATAATAAATTTATTTTGATATATAATACCAATTAATATTGAATTAAAACATATATTTATATATTTTATTATTGTAATTATTAAAAAATTTGTTAAATAAACATCAATCGGTCCGACCGAGTTGAACCATGGTTGAACCTGGTTGAACCATTTTAACAAAAAATCGGTTCGATCACCGGTTCAGTTTTCAAAACATTGGTTTGGACTGGTCATCAAAAAAATGGATATATCCGATATATCCGATATTTCCGATATATATCGGTTTTTGGGTACACCGATATATTGATCGATATCGATATTTTGAACCTTGTTTGGGACTACCTTTGATTCCAAAAAGGTTATCCTCATTAGATTACTCACCTTTATATGACAAAGTGGATAGAAGAATCTAGAGTTGGAAGGGCAAATCACTATCCTATGCAGGCAGATTGCAATTGGTTAAAGCTGTCATCAACAACCTTAGCATATATTGGACTTCGTCGTTCAAGCTGCCTATGAAAACCATTAAGGATCGTAATAGGTTATGTAAAAACTTCCTATGGAAAGGGCCGGATTTGATGACTGCGCATGCTCTGATCAGTTGGGATGATATGTGTCACCCTTATGAAAAGGGAGGACTCAGGATTAGAGATCTCAGTACGGTGAACAAAGCAGCTACACTTAAACATCTATGGCAGATAGGATAGTAAGCAACAAAAAAACTCTATGGGTGGACTGGGTAAAGAAGAACTTCATCAAGCAAAATTATTTATGGCACATGAAAATTCCTGATCATTGCTTTTGGAGTTGGCGTAACATCCTTAAGGTACCTAATCGATCCAAAGATAACTTATCTTATACCAGATAGGGGATGGGAAGAATACACAGATGTGGAACGAACCATGGCATCCATCGGGATTACTAAGAGAAAAGTTTCCTCGAGCTCTTCGTTATAGATCTACATGTAATCTGAAATCCACAGTGTCATGCCTCATTGAAAATGAAAGATGGAATATGCCTCAAAGATATCGGACCGCATTTGAATGAGATTGTGTGTGAAATGGAGGAACAAGTACGATCGGAGGAGAAGATGAAGTCATATGGACTGAATCGCAGAATGGTGAATACTCTCTAAAAGCCACTTATGAGAGTATGAGATCTATCAGACAACCCACAGCAAGGCACGACTTAGTTTAGTTTAGGAATAGAATTCTGAGATACTCATTCATTGGGTGGATAGTTTTTAAGGATGGGCTGAAAACGAGAGAGAAAATGAAACAGTGGAATGTTGTGGTTTCTGATACTTGTGTCCTCTGCTGGAAAGAGGTGGGAACTGCTCAACACATTTTCTTTGAGTGTGTGTATTCTCAGAAAATATGGAGAGCTCTGATGAGCTTGGCTAGGTATGTAAGGCAAGCTCCAACAACATGGCAAGGTGAAGTGAGCTGGCTCGTACATAAAACTACAAGGAAAGGATGCAACCAAGATGCTTTAAAGCTAGTAACTAATGCATACTTGTACTGGGTTTGGTAGGAAAGGAATGGGAGAATATTCAAGCATGAGGCGAGGTATACTAATCAGATGGTACTGTTAATCATGAAGGATGTCAAAACTAAATTGAGTTCAATTGATTTCAAGATGGCAGAAGGACAGGAGAGAGATGAATTCATGAAGAGATGGAATATGCACATCAAACCAGAACAAGTGAAAAGGCAGAAATGCAAATGGGAACGAGCTGGGCCAAAAATAGTGAACTTGAATGCAGACGGTACATTACAAGGGGATGAAGGAGGATGGGCAGCAACACTACGAGATGACAAAGGTACTGTTTTACCGGTAGCAAAAGGAAAGTCTAAGTTTACAACTATTGCGTTTATTGAGCTGCAAGGACTGCAACAAGGCTTGAAACTTATAAGATGTATAATGTCAAGAAAATAAAGGCACAAACATATTCCACAAATGTGATAAGTTTTCTAAAGGAAAAGGAGCAACCATGGAGGATACTGAAGGTACTTGAAGACATAAGGAAACAGAGCAACACTTTTGAGAGTTTCTTTATAGTCCATGTGTTTAGAGAATGTAATAGGTTAGCAGATAGCATTGCATCTAATATTCCATCTGTTTTATTTATTGAACTCACCCCTAGCTCATTTTCTGAAGATATAAAGAAAACTGTATTCGAAGATACTAGTGGGAAAGAGTACATAAGATTGTAATAGCTCTTTTTTTTTTATTCTCCTCTAGGGTAGGGGACCTCTTAATGAAAAAACCCCGCTTACCTACCCAAAAAAAAATTAAATAAATAAAACTACAAGGTCATCAATTTACTAATTATAGAGCATTCTTTTCACACACATTGGCAACATTCGAAATACCACTTCTCTCCTTTGATTGGAAATTGAAAGGTTTCAACATACATTGACAACTTGAAAATATGTTTTGTTATCAAAGGATCTGTTGACTTACGCTTATAAATAAATTATGTTTAATCTACACCCCCTACCTAAATCATGTATTTGTTCAATTTCCAGTGAATATCATTGAGAAGCTCAATCAATTTTGTAGGTCTTTTTTCTTGGGCCATGGCACTGGAAAATTAAAATTTCACAACTTTTCATGGGATCGATCTAATATGTGGACAAATGAGTTTGGATGTTAAAGATTTGGAAATTTTGAATGTTGCAGTACTAGGAAAACAAGCCTTGTCTTTGCTACAACAACCTACTTTCCTTTTTTAGAGCATTCTCAATGTAGGTGACTTTGAGGGGAAATAGCAACTTGTCACCCTTATACAATGGCCCAATGCAAGGGTGACTATGGCAGTAGTTCTTCACTAGGTAACAGTGAGGGTAGCACTTGCTACTGAGATAGTTACTTTGTTGTGAACTTCGGACGGAACCTTTCCTTGTAAGTTTTTTTTTTCTTCGGACGAGATGTTTCATTCCGATCCATCCCTCGTGTTTTTCGACATTTTTTTTGGACGTGATGTTTCATTCCATCTGCACGCGTTTTTTCTGATATTTTTTTCATTTTTTACATTCAAACGGGATGTTTCATTCCATCTCGGTCTCAAAATACAGTCAGACGGAATAAAACATCCCATATGAATTTTAAAGTCACATTTTCGTTGCGCAATGCCTGGTAGCTTTTCACCAACAATGTAGTTATGAGGGAAAATAGTCCTATATGGCGTGTATGTGGAGGTAACAAGTTGTTGTTTGCATTGGGAATGCTCTTATGGGCTTCTACTATGAATATGAAGACAAAGTGTACGTTGCCCGCATGGTACTTTCATGAACTTTAGAATTCCAACAATTGCTTCTTTGGTTTGAAAATCTTTACATAATCTTTTTGCTTGCAATGGCATAAGCGTGACTCGTGGGTTCTTGATATATGGCGCCTTTATCATTACCTTTTGCCCCATACTCTAGGACTGTCATTTGGATAGGGTCTCCACCTTTATTGTCCCCTGGTGGTTTCGATGCTAGAATGAACTCAATGAAGATAGTATATATATATCACTTCCATTAATTTCATTTAGTGGGCACCAAATAATTAGGTCCGCACTAATCGACTTATTAGGCTTTGCTCCTAAATCGCCTTAACTAACAAATAACCAAAGCTTAATAAGTTGATTAGTGTGGACCAAACCCCAAATACCCATTATTTAGGAGGACCAAAACCTAAACAAACCCAATAATTAAGCGTTGTCTTTATGCGTAAAGAGTGCATATTTTATGCTATCTAATCACTTTATGCTTGAAGCAGTTGTTCCATGTCATCGTTATTAAAACGGAATTCAATTCCTTTCCTATTAAATAGGAAATTTAAGCAAAACTAAAACGGGAATCCTTCTCCTACTAAAATGAGAATCACAATTCTAAATTACGTAAACTATTACAACGAGATCTCTTCCCAATTAAAAGCGTGGGTTTTTAAACGACGGTTAAACGATTTTGTCACGAAATTTGTATATGTTCTTAAGCAAGTTTTCAAACCTACAAGCTAGTACAGAGTATAGGGTAGAGTGGTAGACAGTTACTGGGGTAAATCTGAATTCTGAGCACACAAACGGGTAGACTGCAGATCGATATCCTTTGAAAGGCAGATTATTCAATTCCAAAGTGGTTGCAAACTTGCAATGGTCGGCTCAATCAAAATTGGGGGACACCACTTCGTAATGGCTTTCACTTCGTCGTATTCAATTTTGTCCATCAAATTAAATTCAATTTTGTCCATCAAATTAAATTCAGTTTCGTCATTCAATTTAAATTGAGTATTCACGAAGCCTTCGGACTCCAATAGGATAAGTGGTTCATATCGTTTGCTATCCATGTTGAAAACTCCCAATTCATGATTCATATTTCCATATCCATACGTGGAGAAGGATTCGACCAAATGGATGCAATTCGGTTTCCATCCTGGGAAGTCTGAAGCTGATAGGGAGAAGGAGTACGTATCACCAACAAACACCATACGATTGCAAAGGCTCTTCATCTCAACCCACTTAAGCTCAACGAGGTCCAGCTTGAAGACAAGAAATTCAGGAGTAAAATCACTGTCCTCTCTGTTATAGTCATTGTCATCGTTATTGTCATTGTTTATGCCCATATCCCTAGCCCTTTTGAATAGGAACCGATCCAAGTCACAGTAACGATTTTCCATAGCCCTTGTAATTAGTATCAGATCCCCAGCAGACTCTACAAGATACTTGGGGGTAAACGTCTCACAGCTAAAAGGGCATGGTGCGACGGTTGCCAGCATGGGCTCGCTGGAATTGTTTAGGTCACAAGAAAAAACATGTCCTTTTTGATCGACAAAGTAAAACTGATCTCGATAACAAATAATGTCTTTCACTGGTTCATAATCCAAGTCTACGTGGGTCCAAGCATTGTCACCTGGCCTGCAGAAGACTAATCTGCCTTCGAGACCAGCGATTGCCATGACTAGAAAGTTGGGATCTGATGCTGGGTTGGCAGACAAAAAAGCTTTTTCAAGACAGTCTGTCAAAGTTTCAATAGAAGGGAGATGGATCTCATTATCAACGGATAGGAACGGATTGAGTAGACAAACATCACCGTGGTTGTCAAGAGTTACCAACCATCCACGGCTAGAACCACAGATGTGCAAATTACGGGGTACATGTAACTTGGAATTGTAGACTCTTTTCTCATTAATGTTGTACAAACTTTGTGTTTTAATGTCGTCGAGTTGAGTAGGAAGCATGAGCATAGGAACTTGGCGGGGTATATGGCGACGAATGTCGTGATAAACAGATTGCCATAACTTACAAACCGCACCAAACCTGATGTAATCCTTGGCATCGACCAATTTACGCCCAATTTCATAGAAAATATGGTCAGGAAGTTCCGACCAGTCAACCACTCTAACAACATCATCACATGGGGTATTGGGAGGAAAAGAGCCGCTCTTCCAAAGCATGTTGCCTCTCCATCCTTAATCTGATCCATTAAGACGAGAAGATCGGAATCTATATATGTTCTGATAATACTACTAAGATATTATTATTAGAAAGAAAAGAGGACGTACGTTCTTCACAGTATCAGAAGGCATAATATATATAGCTCGGTGAAGCTAAGAAGAAGTTCCCTAATCATGCACAGACACTAATTCCCTAATTGTACTCTAATAACAAAACTATGATACTTACATCCCGAATATAACCCACATATACCGGCATACGAGAAGACAATAAGCAAGCCTACCTCAAAAAGACCAAGGAAACGGATCCTCTTGAATCTTGATTGATCCCTTGGTTGGACTTAAACACACTAGGCCTTGTGGGCTTCCCATTAAGAAAATAATCCCATGGTCCATTAAAGAAAAATAGCTACAGCTCGGTCAGGACTATCTAATTCTTATAGAATTAGAAAACAAGTATGAAACCGTACTGTGCATCCCCTCTCTCCCAGGCAGGGCCCCACTTGAAAATGGGGCCCAGTCTCTCTAGATAGGCCCCATTTGAAAAAGGGTCCCGGCCCATTCCCCGATTGAAGTTTATGGATCAAACTATAGATATGTATTATAAGATAAAGGGAAAAAATGAATTTATGGGCATCAAATTAGGCTTAATTATATAAATATGCAACGTACTTAGGTCTATTTAACACTTGTATCAACATACAATTTTTTTTAACAAACGTATCAATGTATTATGCCCAATTTCACAAAAATAGCAATCTATTAGCATCCGTTAGTTAAGTGATAATATGTCTGTTTTTTTTTTCAATTTTGTTTTATTTGTATTTTCCACTCAGCATACCACATCAGCATTTCTGCTACCCATTTAAGTGATGATGTTAGTTTATTGTGATACTGTTTAAACTTTAAACTATTAGTTTTATTTGAATTTTTTTATATTAGGTGATGAGTTTGTGTTAACACTGTGGCATGATGGTAGATTTGATATTTATACCAAAGAATTCTATGATGGCAACAAGTTTGTGAAGAAAGAAGTCCAATACTATAAGCATGGAAAAATTGAATACTACACATAAATACACCCTGATAAGATGTCTTACTTTTACACAGACAAATGAGATGATGAATATTGCCAAACTTAGAAGAAGAGTATGGGTGTACATTGAACACTATATTGAAGAGTATGATTTGAATGAAGACGTTTGTGTGGGAAGTGTATTGGATGGTCAAACTAAATCTGAAAGTGATGTTGAAATTGAACTTGAAAGTGAGGCTACAAGTTTGGATAATATTTCTTCTGATGATGAGGAGTTGATTGAATGTTAGATAAAAAACAAATCTAGGAAAAAAAAAAAGGAAAAGAAAGATAAAAGGGTGGTGACTGATGATGGTAATGATGGTGTGGTGGGAATTATGGATTCAAGATCATGCATTGACAGTCAAGGATATGAAGATGCCCTAGGGAGACCAATTGCAACTAGATTGGAGTATGAGTCATACTATCTAGCGTCAGATGATTATAATACCCTTGAATTTGATTGAGTTTATTACTATTTAGTACCACGAACGTTCACTTTTTTTCCTATATAGTACCTGAACTTTGAAACTTGTCTATTCGTACCTCGAACTTTCAATTTAGTACATCAGTTAATTTTCCGTCCAATTTCACTAACGGCGTTAGCACTATTCACGTTTTCACTATTCACACAGTACTATTCACGCAAACCGTGTTTTTCAAAAACCAAAAAAGGAAAAACAAAAAAAAAAAAAACAAAACAAAAAAAAAACACTATTCACGCGAACAGTTTTCACTGTTCCCCGTGAATAGTGTTTTTTTTTTACAATGGTTAAAGATGATTTTTTTTTTAAAAAAATCACTATTCACGTAAACAGTTTTTTTCAAAAATTCAAATTAAAAAAAAAAAAAACCCCCCCAAAAACACTATTCATATGAACAATGTTTTCACTATTCACGTGAATAGTGTTTTTTTTTAAGTGGAAATTTTATTAATAAAGATAACGAGTTTTACAAATAGTTAGGACAAGCGTGCAACAAGCTGCGCCGCAAGTCTTTTCTGGATGGCAAATCTTATTCTCCTAAATACAAACTCGTTGGAACCAGCTGTCATTACATTGCAGTCCATAACTTTCTGCAATCTCTTAAGGAGCTCAACAGACTGTTGGGCCAAGAAACCAAAAATGTCAAAACTGAAATTAGTATACTGCATTGCAGTGGGTGTGAGCGTAGTATATCATTTATTTGGCTCTCCTTTTTTATATATATTATATTTTTTTATTTATTTGGCTCTCCTCAACAACTATCTAGTATTGGATTGAGGTAAAAAAGAAAGTCCGCGTGTTCTCAGTGAGTGATATACATCACACCCGCAATTGCTAGATATTTATGCCGAACTGGACATGCTTACAATGGAAGCCATGGAGGCTGGATATATGCCTAGAATGAAAGAAGATAATACTAATGAATGAATTTAAGGACGTAAAGGGTTTCGCTTTGGGAACATCTTCTCACCAAATACAAGAGCAAAAAGTTTATGTTGACAGATAACAACACACCATTGATTGTTGTTACTCTGGTTTTTTTTCGGGTAGTCATGATAATTGTAAATCAAAATAATATAGTCCCTGCAGATTGTAAAAGACTCATTGCCTAATTCCTCCGTATCTGCCCATCTCTAATTTATTTGCAAGATTTTGCAATCGCCTCATCTTGCGATTCTTTATGAACTCAAGGCAAAGATTTCAAATAGCAAAAGTGGAGAATAATGCAATAATTGATGATTTGTTCGCCAAGCAACATGTGGTAGTGCATACAGTTCTAAACAACATAGTCAAAACAAGATAATTAGACCGAGAAACCACAAAGATCTTATCATTTTGACTTGTTCCCTTGCCTCGAAAGTGATTCTCGCTGCATTCTCATGGGTTCAATCACACTAGAGATTCTCGAAATAACTAATCATTTACAAGACAAAAATGCCCTATCGTTCTCAACAATGTAATATTAACCATCAAAGCTCAAAATATTCGTTGTCCCAAAAACCAACAACTTTTGTTTGTCAGTCTACAGGCTCTTCCAAAAATAAATTTTGAACACTATGATCTAGGTTCAAATTGCCAGAGGTTACCCAAAGGAACAAAAAATAAGTACAATAAAAAAAAATAGAAAAGTTTTGTGTCGAGCTCATCCCAGAACTAAACCAACATTACCACAATCTTGACTAGATTGGGAGAGACAAAAATGCAAACCAACCGTTTTCTTCATTGTAAAGGAGGTATTTGCTTCTTTGTGTTTGTCTCTTCGATTTATGCCGATATTCTTGAGTCGTCGGAAGATTGGATAGATCAACCAAAATTACATCCGCTTGCGATACTATAGTGATACTCTTCCAAAATTTCCCAAGCTTGCCACGAAGTCAAGCACGATCAATTCTCATCGCATCTAACTATCACGTGACATTTGATCACCCATATCATCACCAAAGATTCTTCTCCGGATGCAATTAGAGAAATGGAAACGTTAAAATTTCAAGAACATAAAAAATGAGATAGTGCCGAAAGCCGAGAACTTGTGCAATTCACAAATCTTTAATTTCGCCACCGCATGAATAATATCACTAAACAATAAGTTCCGGGTACTTATCAATTTAAAAATAAGCAGATTCTTACCAGCAATTTATCCCAATCTTTCAACCGAGCTTGTTAGCATGTAACTATCACGCAATGGAGCCCAAAGCAGTCCATTGTCACCTTCCGAGCTCAGATTTAGTACCCCTGCACAAGCTAAAACCGTGGAAACGTAATGGCCTTCAAACCTAATATATTTTCAAACTCGAACCAATAAAAAATAGTGTGAATCTTATGAATCCCTTTTATTTAATAAATCAAAGCAAAGACCAAAGAAGCAAGAACACCAAGTCATCCAAGGAAACATTCACATAAATTGCATAGATTGGGATGCACATGAGCATTAGATATCAAACTTCCTTGTACACTAGTACCCTTTAAACAAACCTAGAAAATAGCATGGACATGGTAGTCCGAGGATCTTAAAATGGAAGGTCTCATAGTCAAATCTGATTATATGATAGGATGAGACTCTGAGCTACCCACTCATCAGACACAAACATTAGTTCCTTTTTCTTAACAAACAAGGAGAATGTGATGTGTAAGTAGCGTGAGATTCCTAGAATGGAAGGGTCTCATCAGTCCTCCATGGTACACCTCCTTTGATCCCCATAATACAAATCTCTCTCTTAAACAAACAGCTTCACTCCCACAGACAATACATAAATATAACTAATAAGGACAAACCTACACATAATGCCAACAACTATGGAATACACACTCTGAGCACAATATTTCTTCTTTAGTATGTGAACATGATGTTGCTTGGACTCTTCCAAAAGGAATGGAATAGTGAACTGATGTTTGAAACAAGTCAAAGTCATGGGTCCTCCCAACACTACGATTTAAAAAAGTTGTCAAACATCAATCTTATTTATTTCTTACTGCACTGTATTCGTTAGTATTCTTCATATATAATGCTTTCTTCCCCTTTCAACTGGGCTTTCATATGGTAATTTTTTTTTTATTACATTCACATATGGACATATAGTCCTACCCATATATATTTGATACAAAATGTAGAACATTATACTGCGGAATTCACGCCATATAATAAGGTTAAAATTCATTTTAACATAATGTTGATTCCTGTGGCACTTCGCAGTCGAATTCTTGGACTGTACCACTTCACAAATATCCTTACCATTGAGTATAATTTAATCAATTCCAACATATGCGGACATTATACAAATGCTTATTCAATTTCCATTTTAAATTTTATCTTTCATAATACTTCTATGTCGTAGATGGTATAGAAACGGAGGAAAATTTAAGGATCAAATTATCTTAGCACATATAGAGAATAGTAGTAGAAAACAGCCCACCTTTGAAAGGGCACCAGTGGCTAACGATGGCTTCTTGCATAACTCGGTGAAAAAGGCGTCTTTCCTTCTTTTTCCTAGTAATTGCCAAGATCAAAAGTGTACACACTCTAATTAGATTATAACAATTGGAACCAATAACAGAGCACACCCAAAACAATGGTCATCATTCTTCTCCGCCATACACCTAATATCCGAACTATATATAAATCAAAGTAAGAATATATACCATATCCCGAACTATACATAAAACAAATGCATCCAACACAAACCACAAACATAGTCCTAATTAGTATATGGAGAACAATATAAGTGTAAAGGTGTGATGTGATATTCCTTACAAAACAGTCTCTGGGACCGATATGAATGGATGGGTGAGACCGAAGTTCGTTTTTAGAGCGAATCGCCACGATCTTACTCGGGGGGGCTCGTGTAGAATCAGTCCGGCGTGAGTTCATAGGGTGGTATTTATAGAGATTCGAGTGTATCCTCACCCTCCACGCAGTAGGGATGTCACCAACGTGGGGTGTGGATCATGGGAGCACGTGAGAAATATCTACATAGGTCCGCCGCGATGATGAGGAGTGATCCCGAGCAAGTAGCTTGCTCGTGTCGCGGATCGCTGATCGGTCGGGATTAGTGCAAGTACTCTTCACCATGATTGCTTATGGATAGGGAGTCCGTGTCATTGCTGGTGTAGTTCGCGCGTGATGTTGCGACCGCCTTGTGGCGCGATGTTGGCTCGTGGATGCGACTGATCATAGGTCGGTGCATTAGTTCCACCATGCTAAGCGGCCGGATAGAGAATATCACTCCCCATTACAGCCCCTCTCGAGAGGTTGTGGTAACGACCTGCTGAGAGAGAACGGTGGCACGCGCGTACTATGTGATATTTGGGAAGCGGCCACGATCAGTGTAGAACAGCTAGTGTTAACCGCGTGCGCTAGTTAGTACGATCGTGTGACGCGTGTGCAGCACGTGACAGGATCTGAGCAGTTGCAGAGAAGAAAACGTGGCGCCCCGTTTTTTCGGGATGTGAAAAGACAAGACAGTTACTTGGAAGTCGTGGGCGGCTAGGGCTAGGGTGTAATCATAATGCGTTGGAAACTGGAGGGGCAGTTGTTCAAAAATTTTACTTGCTTGGCTGAGACTTCATTTTGCTGCTTCGTCTGGTAGAGAGAACTTCATTAGCGCATCAATCTTCAGGTTAGTTCTCTGCCATTTTTGAACCCGTTTCCCTTGTTTGGTGCTAAGCTTCTCGTATAAAGTTGTTGGTACTCTGTTAGATACTAGTAGCTAGATTTGTTAAGCTTAGAGGAGAAAGATGTCGGATTCCGATGACACTCGTTCGAACGAGGTTCGTGAAGTTTCCCTCGGTTGGGAAGATGAGGAGGAGACAGATGAATCAGGTTGGTATTTGGGTGAGGGTGATGGGGATGAGGTCGCGAGCGAGGAAGGTGATAAGAGCCCAAAACTGTAGTTCTAACCCCTTAATAATCATACTGTTAGACCAATTATGTGAATAATAAGTAAGAGTTAATACTGATTACGTGTTTTTATGCATTTCGTGGGCTTCAAAGTCCATTATGCTAAATGTGCCACTTTAGCGAGATAAAGGAGCAAAAGTCGCTAGAACTTCCGAATGCCATATCTTTGGACTCAGACCCTGATTGAGGCCTATCTTATGTCAAAACGACCGGCTCGAAAGAGCTTTGCAATGGTCCAAGCCTTGACCCAATCAGAGGAGCAGAAGTGGACGAAAAGTCTGTGGAAGCTAACTGCAGCTGAAGAGGCCTTTTGATTTGAAAAGAATTGGGTTTTGGGCCCGATTCTCTGCCCAACCCATGGCTCCAAGCCCATGCACGAATTTTGGATCTGATGTATAAAAACAAAAGCTTAGCTCTTTGTTAATGGTAGCTAGTTAGACCTAAATTAAGATATAGAATTATAGATCTAGTTTTATTAATTAAATTAAGTTTTAGTTCCATTTAAATTCTTGTTTTAGATTAAATCTCTGAATCATTATTCTTGATTGATTAGATAAATAAAGTAGTATTTTTTATCAAGTTCGAATTTGTCATTTCCATTTTAGATCTAAATTCAATTCTTGTCATTGTTTTATTCCAGCCATTAAATTAGATTCATTATTGCTAAATTAAGTAATTCTCAAATTCTCACATTATGTTTAGTTTAGATTCAATGGTAAATGTTAGATTGATGACTCAAGGCTAAACCTCCATTAGAGGGGTTGATGAAGCCTTGATGAAACCTTAGTTGTTTAGTATAGAAACGTTGTAGCATCTATTCCACTCTAGAAGGTCGCGTTTCGCCATGAGAATGGGTGGGCGACCTCACATGCTAGTTAGTACTTGGTAGAAATGCCATGAACACTAGGGATTAGACTCGGAATTCTTGCGCGAAAACGTAAGAATCGAGATACCACAATCTGTACTAGGTCATTAAGTTGATTCGAGGTGGATTCGATTTCCCTAATTCCTTTATCTAGAGTCAAACAATAGTATTTCCATAGCATTTGTAGTTAATTTCTAGTAATCATCTTAAGTAAGTATCGTGAGTATAATATTTACAGAAAGCTCTCATTGACTTAAGAGCGACTAGTTAGACTTAGAAAACAACCCATGCTAGAGAACTAGGAGTGGAACGAACTGCAGACTCCATTTAGTGCAATTAATGATTGAGAGTAGAAGCTTTGATAATTGAGACGAAAAGTTATAAGTTTAGTTTACTTACGCTTTGGATTCGTGAGTTCATTTCGTGAGGTAAACTATTCATTTTACATTTATCAAATACCGCCATCTTAGTTGCACTTTAGCATTGTTTTCATAATATAATTAGTTATTTTAAGTCCCATTTCACCCACCCACCCTTGTTTGATTCATACCGGGTTCAGCTTTCAGTTTTGAAAAATTCACAGAAAACGCGACTGAGCGCTTCACGCTTCAAGAGAGCGACCGCTTATCTTCTTCGACTTCGCGCTTATACACTCGAGGCCAGCCACAAAGCAAAGAGAGCGCCACCCGCTATCTTCATCGAGCTCGACTTTGCCTTGGCGAGAAGCATCTACGCTTCAAGATAGAAGCGCCCTCCTCCTCCGAAATTCCGTGATTTCCACGGTTTGATTTAAACTTCGAATTGTCAAGTTTTTCAGTGTTCTAATCTCTTATTACACTCGAACACGCTGCATAACAAGACGCTATTCATAAGCCGAAGCAAGGACGCTTATCGCATTCCTTTCTTCCATACCTCGTGATTTTCCGCTTAGAGGTTTTATACTAGTATATCGAATTGTTTGGAGTGTTGCATGTTAGTTAAGCTCAACTTAGTCTTGCATGAGATTAAGGTCCGGTCGAACAAAACAACAAACGAATTATCGCCAACAAACAAATCTATCTAGTACACCACCCACGACACCTCTAGCTAATATCACACACACCATACCGGCCATATAATGGTGAAGAAAGAGACTCTCTCTCCCGACTTCTACAAAGCTTTTGAATATATAAATTCCCTAAATCTTGCATCGTTCTAGCGGACCCAAAGGGGGATTTTCGAATTCCCCAAACATATTTAATCGTTACCCGCTTTCCATGGTCTAGACCATGAAAACCTTTACCAACACATGCGTAGGATTGAACAAGTCCTTATAACATTCCACCATCCTACGGTTGGTACGCGGGCGCATTAAACTAAGGGTATTTCCTTTCACATTAGCCGATAAGGCGGCGCCTTTGGTTAACGCCCAAAGCCTTTAATTCTCGTGGACTCGTGGGCTAAACTTGTTCACCGCTTATGGAACATTTTACCCACCCCTAAAGACGGATGAAATGCTTTCCAAGATTCATTTCTTCCGACGTAACCCTCATGAATCATTTTCTCGAGGCATGGAATCGCTTCACCGATCTCCTTATAGAGTGTCCACACCATAACCTCCAGCAAAAGACACGCTAGTTCGTGGCCTTTTTCAAAGGACTTCAACATCACCATAAAGAAGTCCTTGACATAATGACGGGGGTAGTTTCCTAAAGTAAAGGAGCCCAGGAGGCTTACAAATTTTTAGAAGACCAAACTAAACGGAATAATAATTGGGGAGTGATGATATCCCCGCCCGCTAGTTCTTCTTCAACATAAGGCCGGTATGTTTGAGAATAAAACCCATCCGTAACTTAAAAATTTACCGAATCTCTAACTAAAAAGTGGAGGCTATTTCGCTCAACAAAAGCCTATCCCCCGCCATGAATGTAAACTCCAACCCATGTACTTTCTGTTTGAGTCCAGAGCACCCCGACAATTATTGTCCTCTAGCTTATGAACAACAACCACCCAATCAGATAATGTTTACTCTATTAATAACTATCCTATTCCTAACGCCTGGAGACAACATCCCAACTTCAAATGAGAAATAATCAACAAGTTACACCTCCAGGGTACAATAATCAAAACGTTAGGCAAGCAAACAATTATAACCAAGCTCCACCTAGGCAAGGACAAGGACAAGGTCAAGGGAATTATAATAATTATAACAACCAAGCGCAACCACGACAAGGTCAAGCACAAAGTCAGAATAATTATAATAATTATAATACCAATAGAGGTATCGTTCCGGTTAATAATAATAACTATCACAACCCACCCATAAATAATCAACGAGAGATAGTTCCAGTCGCACCACCTGTGACTACTACACCTACACAACCGGATCGTATCGACGCCTTTATACAGGTTACCCAACAACTTTTCCAATCAATGACTAAATCAAACGAACAGATCTTACAATCAATAAACCAGGGCATACAACAGTTAGCCCAAGAGAAAGCCCAACCAAAAGGCGTGTTTCCAGGTCAAGCTATACCAAACCCTAAAACAGCAAACACAGCCTTTGAGGTAAACGGTAATTTAGTAATGACACTACAATCGTAGGTGACCTAAATGCCATCACCACTCTCCGCTTCCGGAAGAGTGGTTGATAACAAAGTAATCGCCCTATAGTTACCCCATCAAGATTCCCTACACCAGATATCGAACTAGATAATCAAATAGAAACCGAGGAGCCTACCACGGTAGAGGTACCAGTTAAACCACAACCAAAGAAACCGAAGCCAAGGTTACACAGCAAGTAGAGCCATATGCTAAATATAGAAGCGAAACCACCGCCTCAAAAATTAGCCATGCTAACTAGGGATACAAACTTTGAGGAAATTAGGAACGTTTTCAAGAATCTAACGATAAACCTCCCTTTTCTCGGCTATTAAAAAAGCTTCCTAACCACGCTAAGTTTCTTAAAGAGTCAGGCACTACTAGGGCGAAGATCGAACATACCCAAAGACGCCTTTTAACCGAATCAGCCCCCAACTTTATCCGAAAAATAATGGAATTGTTAAGTACAAGGACCCCTGGTCGCCCCATCGTAAAATGCACCTTAGAGATTCCCACCACGACGATCGGCTTTATTAGACACGGGGCGTGTGTTAACTTACTCCCGTGACATTTGTATAAACAAATAGGTTCTACAGGAAATGCAACCTACAAAAATAACGCTGCAATTAGCGGACAGGTCAATTAAGTATCCTAAAGGTGTAGTGGAAAACGTGCTTGTTAAGGTTCGTGGATTTCTACTATCCTCGCTGATTTTGTTATCCTCGATACGTAAGTCGCTAATGACTCGCACCGATCATCTTAGATTTCCCTTCTTGGCAACTGCCAACGCGCTTTTATAAATTGTCGCTATGGAAAGATGTCCTTATCTTTTACCCATCTTTTCCGCCGAGGTAAATGTTTTAAAATGATGAAACAGCTACCGATTCGCCTATAGATGGGGAGGTTAGCATGATCGGAGTTTAGCTCAAGATTATTTTAACAACACGTTTCCTCGAAAACAATATGTACAAATTCCTTTCTTTTTGAACTTCGATTTTGTAAATGACTCCTACTTAGAGGAAGTCAACACCATCCTAGAGTCCACACCAATTGTAGACCCGGGTTGCTCCATACACCGATTATGAAGACTTGCTACCGAAGCAAGTATTCATTATGCAAAATGAGGACCCGGACGAAATATCTATTGATTTTCCACCCACCCCGTGCTTAAACCTCTTCCCTAATTAAAATATATATTAACTTGATCCGGATGGTAGTCATCCGTAATTATATCTTCTTTGTTATCTAAAGATGAAGAGACATCTTTAATAAGTGGGTGATTAGGAACATCGGTCCGCGATTGGATTTTGTCCTTAGTCGACATTAAGGGCATCGAATTAATGTCGTCCAGACTCATCGATACATTTGGAGGATAACGCCAAGACTTCACGAACCTCGGGCTAAAACCCTAAACCATGAAAGAGGTGGTTAGGGAAGAAGTCTTATGACATCGGATGCGGGTATTATATACCCAATCTCCGATAGCGAATGGGTAAGTCCCATTCATGTAGTTCCTAAGAAGTCGGAATTACCATGGTACGTAATCGGGGGTGACTATGTTTGTCACCAAGGTCCTATGAAATGGAGAATCAGTATTGATTACGACGCTTTAAATGCTATGACACGAAAGGATCACTTTCCCTTACCATTTATAGATCGATGCTAGAATGTCTAGCTGGTCATGCCTTTTATTGTTTCTCGGATGGCTACTCCGCTATTTTCAGATTATTATTGATATTGATGACCAAGAAAAGATAACTTTCACATGTCCCTTCGAACATATGCCTATAAACGAATGCCTTTTGGCCTTTGTAATGCTCCCGAACCTTCCAAATGATGTATGCTTCATATATTTAGTGACATGGTAGAGCTTTATGGAAGTTTTCATGGATGATTTTTCTATCTATGGAGACTCCTTCACGCAGACTGCTTGTCTAACCTGCCTAAGGTTTTGACACGCGGTGAAGAAAGAGCCTCGCTTTAAATCGGGAAAAGTGTCATTTCATGGTCAAAAGGGCATAAGATTAGGTCATATTGTATCTAGTGATGGCATCGGGGCGAAGTAGATAAAGCCAAACCAGATAAGATAGCTTACCACTACCTAAACCACGGATCGTCCGCGGAGATTAGAGCCTTTCTAGGCCATGCAGGGTTTTATAGGCGCTTCATCAAGGATTTTTCAAAAATAGCTAGGCCTTTAACTAACCTCCTTTTGAAAGATGCCATCTTTGATTTTAATTTTAACTCGTAAACAGGCTTTTGAAACCTTTAAAGCCACTAACCATCGCACCTATTATACACCCTCGATTGGTCTAAACCATTCAACTCATGTGTGATGCTAGTGACTATGCAGCTTGGTGCCGCCTTAGGACGTAAACTAGATAATAAGTCCACCGCTATTTATTATGCTAGTAAACTTTAAACGATGCTCAACGGAATTATACAAC
>NW_028238185.1:0-39185 GCF_015680905.1 Coptis chinensis
GATACATAACGATAAGCAAATAAATATGTAATCGGGTCAAAGATTATAAATAATGCTGATATGAGTAGTCCTAAAAATACAAATCATACTTATATATATATATATATATATATATATATATATATATATATATATATATATATATATATATATATATATATAGGCAGTTAATCAATAAACCGGTTAAATTCCTTAACATCCAACGAATCATCTAATAATAAAATAAATTCAAACTAAAACTTACTCTATACCTACACTCGTGTATGCCCCGATCCAGAGTGGGTCACACTGCGTAAATAATCAATTCAACCCATAATTTAAAAAACCATTGTGAATGCAAAATAAATTACAATAAAACAAACATATCATATATAATAATTCAATCAATCTCATTGAACCAACAAGAACAATCTCAATGACCAATTTTACAACCACAATCAATCATTTATTATAGATTTAACGCACACTTTGATATATCATCACAATTATTGTTTAAGAGTTTCTTCAAGTGTCTAGAATCACATCGTCTCTATGTTTTACCTAGTTCCCCCGGCTACTACAATCGCTTCCCCAACGTCGAACATGTATATCTACATGTCTCCCATCACGTAATGAACCACTTCGTGCATAATTACCTGCGAGATATCGATACCAGATAACGCTTTACAAGAATGCCATTAGGTGAGTCATTGCCACTATTCGGCATAAAAAATATCACGCCTCGCGTCTCTAAATTTTAAGAAAACGAGATAATCAAGCCACTATTCAGCTACAATTGCCCCTACACATGGGTCAATCAAGATCTTATACACCCTACACAAGGGCTAATCACATGAGTTGTGGTAGCTAGATTCTAGGATTTTCGATTAAAGCATAATTTATTCAAATATCTTACCATTATATCTCATAATCATTCCACAAAGACTATAATACTTCATCTAGCATCTCACAAATATAATAATGGATTCTTTTACATTTATTTCTAAAAATGTCTTATTTAATAGATATCATAACATAACATATCATATCATTTAACGTAACAACAATTATAACATACAATATTATGTCATCATTGCTCTAAATATACTGCCATGCATAATATTTTTATAGCATTTCGGGATGTCATGTTACACTGAAATCACTGCATTACACTTTGATTTATATTACAAAGATTTCTAATTAATCCATCCGGGACCCCATTTAGCCATCAAACACGCTTTTA
Source organism: Coptis chinensis (assembly GCF_015680905.1). Taxonomy (NCBI): domain Eukaryota; kingdom Viridiplantae; phylum Streptophyta; class Magnoliopsida; order Ranunculales; family Ranunculaceae; genus Coptis; species Coptis chinensis. The sequence continues at coordinate 1,223 of NW_028238185.1, forward strand.
ACAATAAATAAATTTCCCAATTACAACATTTCCAATTTGTTCACGTAAAATCACATGCTAATAAAATCTATAAATAATTATACTCATACTGAAACCGACATTTAATACATATAATGTCATCATCCAAAAAATCTTTAATTTATTCTAGTATCAATATCCATCTATACATACAATATTCATCAAACAATTATGCATGCAACTCTTATTCCAATACATGTAATATAACTCTTTAGACAAATAAAATAATTACTCCTCCAATCAATACACATTTATTTGAAATATTAATACGATACAAATTGCATGATTATTACATTTTTTTTCTTGTACAACTAAAACCTACACTAATAAGTTACGTATATTGTTCTATGCATGAGAAATTAGTTAGGACAGTTTGACCTTTGTCCATTCTAAAAATTCTAGAGAATTCATATAATCAAAGTTTTGAATCAATTATACCATTCTAAAAATTAGACAGAAAATCCATTTCAATACAAAAAATTTCTAAACACTAATTCGTTTAGTATGTACCCTAAACTATGTGATGGAACAGACCCAACAACTTAAATTCTGCTATTAAATTTTCTGACGCACTTTCTTGTAAAATTCACATAAAATAGAATATAAACTGGAATTAGTCAAGGTCAATTGGAAATGAAAGATGACTCAGAGAACTAAAATTGTTTAGTTCTGTCAAAAAACTAGTTACATTATCTAATTAGTCGAATTCAAGTCACAAGTCAGTATTTGTGCAGAATTCTGCAAACATATCATCGTTCCAAACAACAATTAAAATTTCAAAACAAATAGCAAACGTTCATAATTAAATATGAAACTTTTATAAAATGATAATGAAACATTTATGAAGCAAATAAGATAAAAAACACAAAAAAAACGATTTATATATATTTTGAGAAAAATATATCTACTCACCCTTTTGTTGCTGTCATCGAGAGAACAATCATAGAAAAGAATCAACGCCATATAAAATCCATATCACTAAGCAATAGAAATACTTTATTTATTCATTCTTTCTTCTTCTTCTTCTTCTTTTCTCTTATTCTTTTTAATCTTCTTTTGTTTTTATTTCCCTCTTTTGTTTTCTTCTTCTTTCTTTTAAATCTAAAACAAACTCAAGACATTTCAATATTTACAAATTCTCTACACATTCTTTTCAAATAAAAACTTTTCTCTCTCCACAAATTATAGACATTTTTCTTTCTCATCAAAGTGTTTCCATATTTTCTCCCATAAATTACGAAAATTTTCTCTCCATATTTCCTTATTAATAAAATCTCTACATATTATTTAAAACTTAAAAACTTTTTTATTAAATCATTTTCAAACTAAACAAACTATTTTTTTTTTTTTTTTTTTTCAAAAAGTCAAACATACATATTCACTTAAATTTAATAGTCAACTTAAGACATAGTCAATAATATATTAAAATTTTAGCAAAATAATTAATTTTGGACATTAATAAAAATAGAGGTGTTACATCCCATGAAGACTCTTGGAAAAACAACAACTCTCATCGTCAAAAAAAAAAACTTATGTTTCAACGCATCTGAATGCTGAAAAACTAAAAAACAAACAACCCCTTAGACTTTGGAATTATGTTTCTAATATGTTGGGAGATATTTGGACTTGGACTTGAACTTTTGAAGACATTTGGGTTGTAATAAATTTTCATATCTTAGACTACTTTATTATTTTGTAACTGTGTTAGATTGTTGGTGCTTGTTCTCACTAACCAATATGTTTATGATTGGTTTGTATTTTAGGCTAGTTTGTTTGGCTATGTATGTTTGTTAATATAGTATATAATTTAGTACTTAGTATTTTGTATGAATTTATGACAAGCTTATAACGTGTAATGTGAAATTTACAGGGTAGACTATGTTGGAAGTTTTTGTGGGTAAGTATGTATGTATGTTTGTTAGTTTATGACGTGTATGAATTTATGTCATGTTTATGAAGTGTAATATGAAATTTACAGGAGAGACTATGTCAAAAAAAAATTTGAGCATTTTATTAACTTTATAGTAATAGTTATTTTGAGTCTTCAAATGTTGTAAACTAATTTTCAAAAAGTGACTACTAATTTTCAAAAAGTTTGGAAGTCACTTGGGGAAAAAAATGGACCTAAGATGTCACATGAAAAAAGAATTGACTTGATTACTTGGTAATTTGTATTTTTATTTGTTGGTTAAATTGATTTGCAATTTAATTAGAATTCCATTGAATATTTATTTGTTTATAATTAATTGCTCATGTCATTTTCATATTTAAATGAACATAAAAGATGAATAAAAAACAGTTTAATGCCGGCAATATATAATTTTCCGGTGAAGATGAGGACCTTGTAAATTCCAATACATCACCCGGAATTCCGCTCGTAATTTCAGTTTTTCAATTTGTCAAAATTTCAACAATTTCGGAATCGTGAACTATGGTTGTGAGAAGGCTTAAGAGTGAAGACTTACTTTTGGATTCAGTTTTGGAAAACTTTTCTTTATTGTCAATCTCCAATTTAAACTTTGGAGGTATTTTTCTTTTAATTCAATTTTATCAATAATAGAGATTTAGGATTAATTGTTTCATAATATCAACTTGCTTGCTCATGAGGTCTCTTATTGCCATTGGGGGAGGGGGGTGGTGGGTGGTCACACACCCTTTATCCTCTTCTCGAGTAGAGATTATCCATTATATATTTTGGAGACTCAAAATGAAAATGTCAAAAAATGACAATCTGAGTATCGGCGGTTTGACACAATTTTGAGAGAAAATACACGTAACACACGCTGAACTCCTTGTTTATTGGATGGTATGAATGTAGTATGATACATTAACACTACCTACATTTCATTCTGCAGGTAAATTGCCAAGATGAATTGCTATGAACTTAAGGACTTAATGGTGCAGGGGCACGAGGGGTATGACTATATCTATTGGACAATATTTTGTGGTTTTTATATATTTTTTGAAATTCCAACAATTTGAAAAGCCAAAAAACTGTGATGAAATCTAAATATCCAACACATCAAAAAAAAATTGGTAAAGGAAAAATTAGAACTCTTAGTTGTATCTCCGAAGTCCGAAACGATTTAGTTATGTACACGCATATGATTCTTGGTGAAATAGGCCATAGCTCCCTTCACCAGGGAGACTTGATGTAGATCTTAGAGTAAAGGGTTAATTATTGCTTTTGCATTTGTGTATTTTAGGTTGTCGAAGTAACTTAAATAATTTGGCACTATCCTCTTTATGATTCAATTGTCTTCCAAATAATTTATATCAATCATGTGCGAACGGATACCACATTTGCCTTCAATTTGGATTTCTCCTATCGAAGATCATTCTTAGCTACCATATAATGTGCTTTGGATTTTATACCAAGGTAACAATTGGAAATCAGAAACTAATGCAACATAGTTTTAGCTCGGGCATATGATCTACTTTGGCAGCTCAAGAATGGTGACATAAATGAATTTCCGTTAGCCGAAGATGATTTGGACAATAAAAGTTCCCTTCAAAATTAGATTATGTCTATGACAATGTTTTCAAGGACTTGTTCCTACTCCGAGTTACTTGCATCCAAGGGATTTGTAGTGGGTAGCTCATGTTCGATGTGCAACACTAGTGTTGATTTTCAGTACCATATCTTCTTTGAATGCCCTTTTGCACGTGCTACTTGGCTTCAACAACATCTACATGCCTTGGTAAATATTCAAGCCCAATCTTTCTCGGTGTTTAATGTCATGCGTCTCTCTTGTAGTTTTAAGTAGACACCAAACAAATTATTATATCATCCGGTTTGGAGCCTCTTTATGGTTTATATGGAATTGTCGAAATGAAAGTTGGTTATTTGATAGTCGTCAACCTGATAAAAGTCGTACTCTCCGTTCTATTAATGCACTTGTATCGAATGTTCTCAATTGGACTATATCTTCAATGAATCAAGTTCACTCAAGAACTCTTCTTCTAATATTTTGGAGTTTTCCAAAGCACGGATGGACAAATATAAATACAAATGGGTGGTCCTAGTGAAACTGGTTGTTTATTCCGGAAGGATGATGGTTCTTTCATTTGTGCAAGGTTTGTACTTCTCTTCTTCTTCTTCTTCTTCTAAGTAAGCAAATATATTGTATTAAGAGTAAAACGAAAGTGTACAAAGTACAAGGCGGACTTATAGCCTGCTAAAAATAGCGCGCAGTGTTACATGATGTTATTCAAATCTAAAGTATGGTTGGTGAGGGACATCCCATTTGGTGATCCATGGGGTTTAGTACTTGTTCAGTATTCTGTAATTCCACTGCATATTTGGCCACTTGATTTGCTGCAAAGTTGGCTTCCCTCTAAGTTGGAGTTAAGCTGCAATAATCAAGACCTTCCTTACATCTCTCCCATCTTTGTTGCATCCACCATGGAAGTTGTGAGCATCCAAATTCATGAATTGTGCCAATAGAGTCCGACTCTATTCATAGTCTTCTCCAAAAAAAAATTTGCACATCAAACTCCACCCCTTCAAGAATGGCTAGACATCTTTGATGGCTGAAACTATTGCTATTTGGATAGCCCTGCACTTAGCTTCACAACTTAGAATTGCTCCAATAGTGGTTGAAACAGACTTCAGTTCCCTATTTTATCTTCTTAATCATCCAAGTAGCCAAGTTCCATGGGAGATTAAAGAAATTGTGGAAGATATATGGAATTTGATAAGTGAGATTCTACAAACTTTGATCCAGCATTGTTATCGTGAGTGCAACCCTGGGGCAAATTGTCTTGCAAGAATGGTATCGACACAAGCTCAACAAACAGACTGATTATCTTCTCATCAACTTCACAATGAAGACTATAGTTACAGGTTCTTCAAATGACAAACTATTTAAATGCTTCATTTATTCATGTGTTCAGAGAGGGTAATTGTGTTGCAAATGCTTTAGCTAAGCTTGCTACAAGTTCGGATTGTCACGATATTTTTTCTAATCCTTATCGTCTACCCAGAGATGTTAGAGGGTGTTATATGCTCAACAAGTCAGGTATCGGTAAACTGAGAGTATGAGTTGATTGTGTATAATGTTTGTTATTCATTTTATAGCGTTTATAAAGGCGTTATTTGTAATGGGGTAAGGCTTGCTACGTCCGTTCTTTTTATGATTAATAAACTGGTAGGGGTTTGCTAAACCCCCTCCCCACTGGATGCTTTTGGGGGGAAAAAAAAACTTCATAATGAAGACTACCCCTTTCTTCCTGTTAATTTCTATGTAATATATTTAGTATGGACACTAGTGGTGTTTGTAAATACCGTTTGGTGTGATTAATAATATTAGTTTGGTTACCAAAAAAAAGGTCAAAAAGTTAAAATACGATAACTACTACATCAAAACTCACTTCAAATGTATAATTCATAGCCAAGCTGTTCAAACTTTTTTATAGTGAAGCTTGTCCGCGATCCCAAACTCTTTCTCATATACAACCTGTAATTCTTAAAACCCGATATGGATAGCCAATCACTATCTAATATTCATACAAAAAACTACTCTGCCGATACTATACAATCTTAGAAATAAACTCTAAAATGTGACATGAGATTGTGAGACTAGGCTTTCAAGCTTTAAGCCCAATGATAAATATAGGTAAGAACATAAAGCAGCATCAGCGAAAAAAAGTATAGTAGACACGCAACAAAACACGTCCAAAGGGGAAAAGTTTTGCAGAAGCTTGTAAATAGACCCATCCCGAGGCAAATAATAAGCACAACAAGCACCTCAGCTGAGAAGTCCCAATCTAAGCCTCGTGCGTAAACGATTCCTAAGAACACGGACATGCCAATAATGTTGTTCATAAAAACCGCAGCGTAAATCTGCAAAAATAACAGAAAGAAAAAGTAATTTAAATTCCCTAGGTTAATGATAATCAGTACCAAAGTTTCCATTAGTTTACCAAAAAAACATTTCAGATAGTATGAATCAAGGCCCAAAATATCGATATCGATGAATATATTGGTGTACCCAAAAACTGATATATATCGGATATATCGGATTTTTTTGGTGACCAGTCCAAACTATTTAAAATATCGGAAATATCAGAAATATATTGAAAATATCATATTTATATTAAAAAATGGTCAAAAAGTCAACCAATATATATCGTAAATATCAGATATATCAATTATATCGGCAATATAAAGTTTTATATCAAAAATTCCGATATATATCGAAAAAAAAAGATTCAATATTCGGTGGATATATATCAAAAATATCGATATCGGTGTACCAATTTACCAAAATATATCGGCAATATATCGGTGATATTTTGGGCCTTGGTATGAATGAAGTGAGAATATAAGAAAAAAACCTGTATATATGTTAGAAATTACTACTAACACATAGTTGCAACAATAACTTTAACAGTTTTCTAGTTTTACACCCCCATAACTTAGACTAATTAGCTTTGCCCCTCGCCCCCAAAGTTTCATCTATAGGCTTACCCCAACCCCAAGACCACGGCAGATCCAAATCAACCCAAGTTGACTGTATTCTTCCCGCTGAAAAGACCTCAGTGCCCTTCTTCTTTTCATAGGGAAGAACACATTCAACTTGGATTTGCCGTGGTCTTAGGGGGCGGGGAGTGTTAAACTAGAAAACCGTAACTTTAAAGTTCAAATATTAGCGAATTTTCAAAAGAATTAGCACATCAAACTAAGTACTGAATCAGCGAAAATAACTTCTGTAATCTAGAAAAAAGTTTGGTATTGAGGAACATATATACCTCTGAAAGTGTTAAAGAAGCAGATTTTTGTTTTTTCTGCCGTATGGATGTAATGGCTGAAATCGCCCTTCTGTAGTTGACAGCTATTGGCACCATAGTATAGGAGATGAACATGGAAGGAATGTTTGCAGCACTCGAGAAGCCAACAACAGATTTTATTAGAGGTGTTGAAAATACAGCTATAATGGAAGTACCTAACAACAACAGGGATGCAGCTTTAAGGTACTTCCAAAAAATATTCTTGACAAAATGTGCATTTTGATTCTCTTGGTTGCTCAACAGATTCTGGCCAGTTCCTGTTTCCTACAGATGTAATACTGAAATTGTCACACAGAAATGTGAAGAACTTCTATACGAGATGTAGACAATGATACTTTACCTTAGAAGAATCATAACAAAGCTTCTGCCGTTGTTTAAATTTCGTATCCTTCAATTTCTTACTATCAATAAGCCATTTTGAGATTCCTTCAACAAACTCCTTCTCATGAATCTGACCGTCACCAGAAGCATCAATTTCATTCAGTACCAGTTCCACAAAATCTTCCTCCATTACAAATACAAACTGAATCCCAAGTATCAGTCTTTTAAGTTCATCAGATGTTATATTCGCATCGCCGTTCTGGTCCATTGTTTGAAATAGCCTATATTATGTAAGGGAGATTGATCAGGTCAGGTAACAATACAACATCTAGAACTTCACGACTTCTGTCAATCACAAAGCTAGACAAGAAACATACTTTTTTATACTCGGTACATCTGGTTCTCCATCATTGCTAACTAGTTTCTGAAGTAATTTGTTCTGAACAAATTTGTGCATCACATATTCCAGACCTCTGTTCTGAATATCAGGTTCGAAGACCTACACCAGTATTCCGGAACACTGTTAATCACTATCATGATAAACTATGAAGACAATGCTAAAATACAACTCAAGTTCTGTTTTTAGTGTTTTGCACGTAGAAGTGAAGTAAAACTCTGACTGTCTTAGCAGCAACATCGGCAATGGCAAGTAGAAAACCAGATAGCATTCTACCGCTGATAGATAGAATAAGCAGCTAACCTGATCTGACATGAATCAGGAAATACTTAGATATGTTTAACTCGCACAAAGAAATGGAATACCTGATAGAAGATGAACAAACACAGGAACGTTAAGGAAACGATTAGAGCAATTAGCTGCGCTACCCGTCCCCCAGAAGATGTACCAAAGACATGAGATAACTGCACAATTATAAACGGAATTGTGGACATCGTCATGATCCTTGCGAAGTAACGAGTCTCGAGGTCAGTAGTAAGCCCAGAACCTGGAAATGAAAACGAGAAATTTAATAAATTATATTTAGAGTATCTATACTAGTAATGTATATTAGTCTTTCTCTACAAGTCCAACTTTCATCGAAAATTATATAGCATACATTTGATGAAGTAAATTTTACTGAAACCACCAATATTTATGTCTTGAAAATGATCTTCAGCAAAGACAGAGAACCCCTTGGAAACACATTGTTACACATATCCAACCCTTACTGACAGCATGCTTTTAAACTAAACCAATAAGAGGGAGAATCATTTTGGTTGTCACGTTTTGAGAAAATAAAAGAAACAGGAAACACTAACCTTTATCCTTGGGTAGTTAAGGTAGTTTATGATCTAATGCTAAATTGCTAAGGCACCATGAACTTTTCAAGAAATGCAGAGTGAGTCGTTGGCCATTCTCACTATTGCAGTGATTGTCAGTAAATGTGAACTGTGAAGCATTGTGCAAAGCCCTCACTATTTATGAAATAGTTGGAGACTGATCATAGGATAATTACTAATGCGGACAACTTCACTGAAAAATTCACTCGTAAAGAAGATAATACTAATCATACTAATCTTGAATAGATTTAGGGAGCAAAAGAAGTAAACAAACCAAGAAACTTCATCGATTTTTCAGCTTTGGTATCGAATAACTTCAGAGTTACTGAAAGATCCACTCTTCCAGCAACAATACATATTCCCCATAGTAATGATAAAAGCAGAACAGTTGATCCAACAAATATGCGTACTCCACTCACCACCTGAGCTTGAGCTGTTTCTTTACTTCCAAAAACTCCAGATGCTACAAAACAACACAGAGCATAATCAGTCATTAATAATCAATTCATACATGGGAAATTACGCTGAGTGCTAAGGAAATGATAAGCCTTGGGCTAAATTCGTGACCTTGGGAGCTAATTAAAACCATAGTCTGTGACTGAAGTGAGCTATCATGTAAAAAAACACAGAAGTCGCCATAACATCCAACTAAATATTATTCTTCATAAATTAGCATCAAACTGCTCGACCTTTATTATATAGAGGTACCTTGTCTTTTAAGATGATTTTTTTTTTTTGCTTTTTGATAATCTGGTGTTACTGCTGAGGTTCTGTAACACATACTACTGCCTTCTTAAAAAGGTCACTATCTTGGACCATTTATCCTTAAAATTGAGTGTTGTTACAGACAAATATAGATAATTACACTCTAAATTGGCCATGTCCAGATAGAAAAAGGATAATAATTAAGGCTATATGTCGTGATCAGTGCAACAAATCCAGTACAGTATCAGAAGATTTATATATCATGATTGGACATCCAACTAGGTTTGGCACCCCAGAGCGTGCAACATGATTAACACAATTTCCTTGGAAATATAACCTCTAGACAAACTAAATATACTAGTGTTACCAAGGGGATACTACCTGTTGGTGGAGTTCCAAGAATAAATACAAATTTCATACTGAAACAATTGAAAAAAAAAATATTCCGGGCAGTTCATCTGAACACTATGTATAATGTGTTGAGGATCTTAAGTACAAATATCAGTTTTTCTTAATATTTACGGAATATATGGTTAATAGGACTACTAAGATCGGAAATTAAAAGTTGAAATTGAACTCACCAAAGGCTAGGGTGGCGCCTGGAAGTGCGCCAAGGATACGGAATGCACTGGCTCCAACGATACCTGGTCCGAGTTGGCTGAGAATTATTTCACTTCCAACTGCAACATAATTGTTCCCAAGGTATAGCAGGTAGTTATACAGAAGAACAAGAAGAAGCTGTCCCCAAAGATTCTTCGCACAAGGCAAGACTCCATATAATGGTTCACAAGTCACATAAGAAGTTGTGGGATTGAGTAAGCTGTTAGGAGAATGGTTAACATGATTAAGCCCATCAGAGACCAATTCAGAAGAAAATTTTTTTTGGACAAGATCACTGGATCCCATGCCTATTACTAGAAAAAGAACCATAATGAACGAAATGAATTTCTCCATCTTCTGAGCCGCACAGAAGATGGATTTTTGGACACTGCAGTTCTATAGGACAGTGGAACTTATAAAGAAGAACATGATCATTAAATACTAGGAATTTAGAAGTTTAAGAAAGTTCGACGTCAAAGAATTATAAAATATAGCATTTCTCAAGATTCAATTCACATTAATGTAATGCCACTAAGATGTATCTTGTACGTAATGAGGAGGCTGGTTGCTACATAAGAACAAAGGTATAACTATTAGTGGTTATAGAATGTGCCATTGTACGCTCCCTCTATTTTAAATTACCAAGTTGCTTTGAATTGCTGAAATTCCCAGGTAATTTCTCGTTGGTTGAAGATTCTTGACTATAATAGGTGAAACTTCAAAATTAGTAGAATATCAAGACCTCAAGTATGGTGGGGCTTGCCTTGTGTTCATACGTACCAAACAAACTTATGGATGTTTAACACTTTCTGCTTCATAAGTTTTTGTAGTACTACATTTTTTCTGTATTCTTTCTTTTTTGCTGAAATGTGGCTCTGTGCCTTAAGTTCTGGTCATTGATTTTGGTTGAATGGCAGTATAATCTGATAGAATTCCTACCATTAAGTGACCTGTTCACCATGACCAGGTCATCACAGCTGTCAATAGATCCAGTTTTAGTTATAACTATATCTCAAGATTTATGCAACAACATCTCAGCTGTAATATACCTCTTATCACTATATTTGCCCTGTAGCAGATATATTGAAGGGAAATATCATACTCTGATTGATTTTCATGATATCAGAGTTTGATTAGAAAAGGTTTCACCTTCAAATCATTCGAGGTGAAATAGAGAAGTACGGTCCCACTTGTGTTTATATCCAGCGTGTTTCGCCAACTAAGAGAAGAGAGACTTACTATAACATTAATAATTACAAATCAGACAAACAAAGTTATTCACATGTACCAAACAAATAATCTATAGATGCATGTTTATACTTGCATTTGACTCTGTTTATTCATTAATTTTAGTACGTAGTAGTTCCTTCTTAACCAGTGTGATTATAGCCCACTTCTGCACTTCATTGGAAAATATAGAAAAATTAGTATTCTAAACCGCGGTCTTTATGGTTGTACGTGTTATGTTTGTTACGTTTCTCTTGTCAGAGACCAAATGCAAATATAAAATACAAGCCAAGTGATGTAACAATCGAACTTTCACTAGGGTCTTTTTTCAAGAAAAGACTATGCTGTGCTTGTTCGATTTGCAAAGTTGGAAACTTTCCTGGCAAATTTTAACTCAAAGATGACTCTACGAATTGCATGAAATGTCAGTTCAGCCAGCAGAATTCACAAAAAGATATGCAAATATATTGAAGGTAGCAAGGCTTAGTGTGTTTCCATCTTCTATGTTAGGATTTTGGTGGTGGAACCACTCCTCAAGTCCTTGACTGGCGAGGAGGCTTACCAACACAGATCTTCACATCTGTATAAATAATCTTACTGCAAGATTGATTCTTCGAAAAGGGATAGGCGCCGATCCGGTTTTTCCTACATATCCAAGCTGTTCCTACAATCCTTATGAAACAATATGTAATATACCATTTCACACTACAAAGCAAATTACTAATTAGCATTCATTAACAGGAGCGGTCATAAATTTGTCTGTCCAATACAACTACAGAAATAAATACGTGTACAAAATAAATATACATCAAAAGAATGCAGTGCGACATTATACACAACTTGGCCAGTTGGCCTGGGGGTTAAGTAACATGAAGAAACAAGAGAACAAGACATCTCGAGATATTTTGATCATTATACAACACTTAACAGGATTGTTGCTCCCTCACCTTTTCTCATTCTTCATTCTCTGTCGACTAACTTCGCTCAAATTACAATTTCACGTCTCAAGCCCATCCATACATATAGGTAAGGACATAGACCAGCATCAGAGAAAACGGGTATAACAGATAAGCAATAAAACAAGACCAAAGTGGAAAGGTATTGCAGAAGCTCGTAAATAGACCCATGACAATGCAAACGATAAGAACAACGATCACTTCAGCTGAGAAATTCCATGTCAAACCTCGGGCATAAATGATTCCTAAGAATATGGATACGCCGATAATGTGGTTCATAAAAACTGCTGTGTAAATCTGCAGAAACAATTAATAAATATATCAAGAAATTAAAGAACAAACATATCTTATATTCATTTTATCTTAAATAAAGTCACTTTATTTTCTGCAATAGTGAATTGTTTGATTTGAGGAACATACCTCAGAAAGTGTTAAAGAAGCAGATTGTTTTATCCGCTCCTGGATTAATGTAATGGCTGTACGTGCAGTTCTGTAGTTAACAGCTAGCGGCACCAAGGTAAAAGAGATGAAGATAGAAGGAACATTCGCAGCTTGAGAAGCCAACAACTGCTACTATTAGAGGTCTTGAAAGTAGAGCTAGAATACAAATCCCTATCAACAATAGTGATGCAGCTTCAATGCATGACCAAAATAAATTATCGACCGCTTTTACACTGTCAGTTTTTTCAGTCTCTTGGTTCATCAACAAGGGTTGTTCTTCCCCTGCTTCCTGCATATGAAATGATGAAAGTGTCATCACCACATACAAAATTGAAAGACTTCTACATAACATGTATACTATGACGTAATTTACCTCAGAAGAGTCATTCTGAAGGTGCCACTGGCGACGAATTTTCTTACTACTTGATTTCCTACTGTCAGAGAGCCATTTTGAGATAACTCTAACAAACTCCTCCTCATCAACATGACCATCGCCAGAAAAATTAATTTTATTGAACACCATCTCTGCAAAGTTTTCCGTATTCACTCCTTCTTCCTGAAATTGGATCCCTAGCATCAAACCTTTCAGTTCAGCAGCTGTCACATATCGTTATTCTGGTCGAACTTCTTAAACATACTGCAAGATGTAGGGAAGACTTGTTACGGACAGCAGACTATACAAGTTCATAATATGTAACCAAGCCAAGAAACTGACTCTCTTATAATTGCTAGATTAGGTTCTCCATCAACAGTAAGGAATTTCTTTAAGAAATTGTTGTCAACAAACTTATGCATCATATATTCAAGTCTTCTGTTCTGAATCCATGGTTGAAAGACCTGCACCAATATTAAGAAATTCTTGTTACCGGTTGTTAGTATCATATGGTCATATGGTACACGAGAATAACGCTAAATTACAATTTCCTGTTTGATTGATGTTCTATAAGTGGATCAAAGTGCGAAAAACATTAGTGAAACAATTTAGAATGCGAACTAATCAGACTTTACCATCGGAATGCTCCCAATATATGCTTAGATATTTTCCATTTCAGTGGTATTAAATAAATAAAGGAGCGGTCCAGCTAACCACTTTACGCTATAGTATGTACGTAGTTTGTACTCTTTATGACAGGAATCAGGAAAACTTAGAACTGTTTGGTGCCCATGAATAAAAATGAATACCTGATAGACGCAGTATATACATAGGAATGACAAGGAAACTACGAGAGCAATTAAAGTTGCTACAGAGTGACCAGAAGATGAACCCAGGACGTGTGGTAACTCGGCAATTATAAATGGGATGGTTGACAAAAGCATGATCCTTGCGGTATAACGAGTTTCAGGATCAGTAGTAACGCCAGAGCCTGAAAAGTTAAGGAATTTCAACATTACCAACTTTAACTTAATATGTGAGACACAGAACAAATCCTAATCAAATTAATCGCATATTGCTAGGATCATTATGTACATTTCTCTTGATGCTGCTGAACAATATTTCCAAAGAGTGCTACTGAACAATAATTGATAATATCTCAAGTATAGTATCAACTAATCTTTGAACTATAATAAGACAAGTTTTTAACGTTTTTGAATATATTCAGGAAAGGAGACAAATGTACGAACCAATAAAGTCTAATGGTTTTGCAGCTTTGTCCAATGAACTGAGCTCCTTTGAGATATCAACCTTGCCAACAACAACACACGTTCCCCAAAGTAATGTTAGCAGCAGCACAGTTGATCCAGCAAGTGCAGCCACTCCACTCACTACCAGAGCTTGAGCCGTTTCTGTACTTCCTGAAATTCCAGATGCTGAGACACAAAGAAGTAACTAAGTCAGTTATTGATTAATTTATTCTGGAAATGGACACTGATCCCTGATCCTGATCAAACTAGAGTAGCCTAGGCCACCTTCCGAAGCAACAATTTGGTTCGGTCAAATATGTCAACACTGTGAGTAGATTCGAACCTAAATGATTTTGCAGACCATATATATAAAGTTATGAAAAATAAATAAAAAAAGAAATTCAGAATAAACTGAAGAAGGAAGGATAAAATACACGTTTGCACAGTTAAGAAACTTTAAGTTACCCATAGGACCAACTTTATCAATGCAAAGAGCTGGATGCACGGACAATGAGTTGAAGATAGTAACTATAGAGATATAACAATTGTGTTCAAACACCAATTCATCGAAAAATATCAAAGAAAAAAAGTTGTATCGGAATGAAATCTTACCAAGAACTATGGTGGCCCCAGGAAGTGCGCCAAGGATATGGAAAGCACTTGCTCCAAAAATACCTGGTCCAAGAATCCTGAAAAGAAGTTCGCTGCCACTTGTAATATATGTGTCGCCAAGGTATAGCAGGAACTCATATACAACAATGAGGAATAGCTCTCCCCAAAGATTTGGTGCACAAGGCAAGAATCCATAATAAGGTTCACAAGTCACAGGTGTAGTTATGGGGTTGAGTGAGAGGTAAGGGGTTTGATCAACATGAGTGCTGAGGCCATCAGAAACCAATTCAGAAGTAGAGTTTGTATTGATAAAACGACTAAACCCTATGTTCAGTACTAAGAAGAGAACCAAAATGAAAAATGAGAGTTTCTCCATATCTCAAAAGTCAGAAAGAAGACAATGTATGTGCAGGTTTATAGTTGTGAGGATTATTTATAATGATGACAGTACCTAAGAGGAAACACTTGATGAAATAAAGAAAAGTTCAATTTGGGTTGCTATGGGAAAAAAGAGAATGTTCAACTTCGAAGAGTTCCAACAGCAGAAGTATCATTTGATCTAGAGTATTGTAATACTAGTTAGCAGGCCAATTACAACAAAACAAAATTGAGCTTTTAGAATCACAAATGGCAAAATCATGGATAGTTGACTTGTATAAGAGTTCATTTTAATATTGTAACGTGCAGTGTACAAAATTGGCCTGGGGTTGTACATATCAAATACACGTATATTCTACTTGGAAGTTTCGTATTTTAATAACAGACAAAATGACATACAATTCTTAAGACCTTGTCACAGCTGGGCATGAAGATGGCTTTCCATGAATATCTACTATTTTCACCTTGATAACGCGTTTACATTTTCGACACGTGCATTATATGAAATCTATAACATGCGGTGGAAAAATAAATGAAGAAACAATCCAAATGATCGCGACACGAGGATTTTTTCTAAGGGTGGTACTAAATAAATTCGAGTAAATGATAGAAGTTTACAAAGCTTTCAGTAATACTTGTAGACTAGTAGAAGTTGTAATCTGAAAATCTGCTCTTTTTCAGGCTATCCATGCGTCTTTCAAGCAAAATGTTGCCAGTCATAATAGCCCTCTCCTTCTCCCCATTTTTGCAGCAAGAAGATCAATAATGTTCTCTTTTAATAAGTGTTAACTATGATACCACCCAAATTATCGCACCAGATGTTAACTGATTCGAATTGGTATTTAACTCATTGGACGTTTGACATTCACTTTTAATAATCTGAGTATGACGAGCATGAAACGTGCATCCATGGATATGAAATTATGTTAACGGATACGAGACTGCTTGTGTCCCAAATCCCAATCAAGCTGTCATGGTGTCATGGACTCGTTCCCGTATATTTCGGCATTATTTTTCTCATCTGGATTATCAAAATGAGCGCCGTATTGACCACCCACTTTATTTATTTGGCACCTCTTTTGCTAAAAGGGTAGAACAATAATGGTTATTTCTTATATGTCTTTTTACACCTACATGCCCGATAGTTTTATGACATTGTGTTACTGTGAGATTGCACAATCCACGGCATCGGGTTGCCATGAGATCTCATATCCCGGGAGTTGTCGTTGAGGATTTTTTTTTTTTTTTTTTTTTTTTTTTTTTTTTTTTCAAATTTTAAACACACGACATCGGATACCTCATTTTATTCTTTAGAACTTCTTTATACACTCCAAGAACAACACCAAAATCATGAAAAAAAAAATGTGCAATCAAAGTATCGTTTTGCTATCTCGTGGCAAATTTTTTCATACGCTAGCTATAAGAAAAATTTGTGATTAAATTAATAAATAAAAGTTTTGATAATTAACACAAGCAAATACTTTATTTTGGTGAACACAGTCATCTCGCGGCAACTGATTTTTTTTATGGTGGCTATCAAAAATAATTTAAAACAAAAAAAGACCCATGACAACAACCTTTCGTGAATTTGCCATCTCGCAACAACTCCTTGTTGTGGGCATTACCTTAATTTTCACGGCAATTTCTTGTCGTGGGTAATTTTTTTAATGTTTTTTGTTTCAAATTTAAATTGTTATGTGCGCTTGTTGTCAAAGTTTACAAGATTGAACAAGATTTTAGATACGAGTTGAGCGTCAGAGTTTTCTTATTTTGTATGTTTTTTGTTTGAGTATTTTTATGTGTAAAGAACTAAATGACTACTATGTGTTCCTAAACCTATTCGCTAACGATTAAGGGCGCTGACAAAATAACTAATCATACATTTCCCATGTAATAGAAATAGAATAAAAAATTAAATTCCCAATGCCAATAACAAAGTACATACTTAGGCCGAGTCCAATGGCTCTCTATCCCTTTAAAAGTAGAGCTAAAGTCAACAGATTTTACTCTCTATCATTAATTTCCTCTTATATAGAGAGTAAAATAGAGATAGAGTAAAATCCTTTGTATATATACATAGAAAAATAATGATAGAGAGTAAAATATGTTGACTTTAGCTCTATTTTGTTGACTTTAGCTCTACTTTATTGACTTTAACACTCCTTTTAAAAGGCTAGGGAGCCATTGGACTCAGCCTTAGCAGTGGAAAATGCTCCCAGTGACCCATATCAGCCTTAGCAGTGGAAAGTTTGCAAAGCAGTGGAAAAGGCATTAGTACGGTTGGTTTTATCCTCCCTGGGATGGATTCATGGATCAGAACCAGTTTTGCTGCAAGTTATTATATGTTCAGAAGTATGTAAAAAGGTAATGATATTCAATACAAGATTTTCCCCTCTACTACTACGTTATACCCTTATCATCCTTGTACAAACTGACAAATGAGAGTTCCTAACAGGATAGGTGGAAAAAAGGAGACAGGATTCCATGTTCTTCTGTGTGAATTTCCCTTTGTATGGAACTACCCTTTTAAGCACGGCACTGGGCGCAAAGAGATCTGAATATCTCTTGTGAGTTTTGGGCGCAACCCAGTTGCTAAATTCTTAAAACTGTAATCCCTCCAATGGTTCTTCCTTGACAAGTTTTTTCTTAACAGTGGTTAGGGGCAAACATAGCCCAGAACTGCATCTGGTCTCTGCTCTAGTTCTTCATTTGGAGTGTGGACTAAAGCACTCTCACCATTTGAGGAAGTGGGGAGACTACAATAATGACGTCTATCCTACAATACTATTCACATGACCCTTCAAGTATCATGGATGGACAGTGAACAAAGTCCCTTCAACCCTATGTGTATATTCCAGATCACTCAATAAAGAGTTTGAATGACAGTAATCATCCAGTCATCAAGTTCTTGTTAAACTGCATACCACAAAAATCTCTCTTAAGGAAAGCAATCCGATTAACACCCACCAGACCGATCTTGAAGTATGCAACATTTTTGAGTTTACAATGTGTATTTGGTGTCCAAAGAGAAGACAAATATTCCCTATTTCTTTTTTCACATAAAAACAAAGAATAGATTACTAAATATGAAGTAGACAAATGAAACGATATAAAAGGTAAATCGAGAACTGAACAAAGATTCAATATGATAATAGAGATACCTTCTTGGCCCCTAACGGGGTTTAAAAATCCAACCATTTATGTAGTAGAAAATCTGTCATTGGGGAGATAATCCCATCAGGTGTGCATTCATTTATCCAAAATGTTTACAAACTACACTCCATTACATCGCCATTGCCCCAAAATTTGGATCCCTTTCTTTATTTGAACATCTGTAAGATGGACTTCCTCCTGAAATACTTTTCAAACACACCTATCTCTGAACTCTTTACCTCCACAATCTCGGTCTCCTCCCAAACACCCATAAAATTTCAGTAATTTGTTCCTTGAAAAGCACTTCACATTAACCACACCCGATTTATTAATAAATGAGCAAACAACTATGCTAGTAGCAACATTCTCTCTTACAATCAAATTCTTGCATAGAAAACTTTCAAACCATGGATGAGATCTGTGTCAAAATTCCCCTCCTCCGTATACATACATCAACTAACTAGAGAAATCCTTTGACGTTCAAATTCTGCTAATATTCAAAATTTTCTTTTTCACATATTTTATATTAACAAACTGCTTTATTTTTTCAATTTTACAAGTGAATCGGAGGACCTTGGTAAACTCAGGATCTTGGAGTCTCGTTTTCCTTTTCATCTCTCCTGTCCAGATTCCCATATCTTCCTTGCTACGGATCATGTCATAGAGTTTTCGTTCAGTGTTTGTAAGCTCTGAATCAGTAAAGCTTTTTTTGAGATGAAATGTTCGGTTGTCGGCCCATTCTTATTTGAAAACTATTTCCCCTTCAGACCTGACTAGAATTCATAAACAAGATGAAAACTCAGATACTAGATTTTATGTGAATATAACTCATGTCATCTCATTTCTAGTAATTGTAACCTCCCACAAAGTTAATCTGATCATCTTGCTCGTACTAAATTAATACATGGTTATCTAATAAACATCATGTAAAAGAAAGCAATTTGTCAAACATATTTGAGGCATTTCTCGAACAGTTCCGCCCAAAACATTCGAAATAATATTTAAAATAAATAAGGAAAAAACGTGGCATTAGATATGTTCTAACCTTGAGACGTATGGAGAATGGATTGTGCGGTGCAAATAAAGAGAAGAAGAGAAGTTAGAGCACGCTGGTTTGGTGGTTTCAGAATTCAGAAAAGAGGAGGGGGGCTCAAAAACTTTATAAGTTTTTAGTTTTTCTTTTTTTTTAAACTGGGGTAGGGTTGGGCTGGGTCGTATCAGGCCCCTGATCTTAGGCTATTTTTAAAACAATGAATTTGATGGGGCACCTTATGGCCTACTAATGCAACTGAAATTTGACCATTGTTGCAAACGATGCAAGACAAAATGCCTAACAACCAACAAACAATCCAGAACCGTGTGAAGAATGAGACAAGAAAAACCAACTTTGTTCAACAGAGTATTTAGATGGTTTTATAAGTCAGAGTAGTGAACTGATGAACAGTGATATACTTCCAAAGTTTTTTTTTTTGTTGGATCTGCCATGGCATCAAAGTGTAAGAGTATTCTTGCACATACAACAAAGATACAGTTTGGCTTCTGATACATTCGGATAATGGGACACTTTTTTTTGGGTAAAAATTCTTACGGGTGAAAATTAACTTTTAAGTTTTTAGACCGGATCTTCTACACTGACATATAAATAGTGGGGTAAGTCTTTTGATGAAATGTGATGGATCTCAATAAATATACAACACATCCAACAAAACAGACAGCTCCCGCCAAAACCATAGGGATGGGGCAATGCAGTCATTTTCTCTAACACTTGGCAAAAATATTTCACTTTCCCACCAATCCACTATAATAATACAACGATTAATAAACTAATTCCATTCAAATCAATGATTATTAGTCCACGCTTTTGCTTAGATCATCACCTAAGCAATCAACAGCTTTAGCCGGCAATTTAATCTCTCTCTCATCTAAGCCGGCATCTTCTCTCTCTATCATTCTTTCTCTGTGGACAATGACCAAGAAATATGTACAATTTTCTCCACCAAACCATTTCCGATATTAAATAACTTGGTTAGAAAGTTTTCATCATTTATCGACGCGTCTTATACACTTTAAATATTTAATAGCGCTTCGGGATATTATGTCTTCAACAAAGTGAGTCGTATTTGAATTATAAGCTCAAGTGTTTACATTGAGTTTATTCTTTTTATGAACAAGAGATTCTGGATAAAATAACTTCCTGCTGTTCTGTTTCTTCAAGATAATTGAATTTTTTAGTACTTCATTTGAATTCAATGTCAAGATGGATATTCTGTTTTTTATTCTTTGCCTTCGTTTACACTATTACTTTAGTGCTTATTTAGCTCTTAGGAATTCAGCCTAATCGCGCTGATATTCGATCTAGTAATTTCTTGTTTGAAAGCGAGCTATAGACTAATATTCACTTTGGTGCTAGTTGAACGAAATTTTCTTGACTCTCAAGTCTCAACTTAAACGAATTCTCAGTTTTCTTGTCCATCACTATATTCGTTCTGAGTCTAGGTTTTAAGTTCATCTTTCAAACTTTAAAATACTGATATTAGAGATAGCTTTAGACTACTTATTTATCTTCAGATTATTTGCAACTAGCGGTGTTCATATAAACTATTGAACGAGTTAATTTTACACAAGAATCTTATATAGACTTAATTTTGTATGCTAGTTGAGGGATTTGGTTTTCACTAGTTGGAACAAACATGGCTGGGCACTACAAGATCTCCATGGACCAGAAGGACATTGTGAAGCCCTTGATTGCAGCAGTAGGAAGTTTCATTCAAGACAGGTTGATCAACAAGGAACAAAGACTCTTACATAAAGAACAATGTGCAGAGAGACTAGCAGCTGAAGATGGAAGCTGTGGTAGGGATGGTGAAGTCCGTTATTCTGACCAGGCAGTCCTGGCTAATTTGGACTGGGGAATTGATGCTCTAGAAGAAGCGATCAACACATCTAATGTTGAAACAAAGCTTGCTAGGTTAGACTACGCAGAGAAAATGTTGCAGGTGTGTGCAATGTTGAACTCTAGGCAGAAAACAGCTGGAGTACCTAACTTTTACCTTTCTGCTTGGTCTCACCTCTACCTCGCATTCCTTTGGAAACTGCGAAACAATGTCAGGAATTCTGTTCTTCACATTCTTGAGATGTTTATTGTTGATCCATTTTTCTCAAGGATCGACTTTGCTCCTGAGCTATGGAAAACTATGTTTCTTCCACACATGAGCTCTATTGTCGGATGGTACTCAGAGTCAAGACATAGGCTTGTGATGGAAGTGATACCTGATTCTAATGACTTGTCCTTTACAGCTGATTTCGATCAGTTCTTCAATGAGTCCATAATCTTTTCTATGAGGCC
The DNA here is from genome assembly GCF_015680905.1 of Coptis chinensis. NCBI lineage: Eukaryota > Viridiplantae > Streptophyta > Magnoliopsida > Ranunculales > Ranunculaceae > Coptis > Coptis chinensis. The sequence continues at coordinate 22,673 of NW_028238185.1, forward strand.
TGATCAAGCAGAGAAGCTACAAAAATTGGAGCAGGTTTACGGACAATCTTTGGATGATAACACCAAGCTATACGCGAAATACTACAAGGATTGCATGAACTCTGATGCCACAGTAAGCAAGAAGGTGGCTCCGATGCTTCCAATTGCTGAGCCACCTATGACACCGTTGCATGAGGTTAGTCGGTCCATTCCAGATTTCGTGAAATTCGGGCCTATCTTGCCCAAGAGTGCTGGCTTTTCTCCATTTCTGAATAAAGGTGATGAAAAAGATTGTTGCAGGTTAGTACTCTTCAATCTTGAGTTTTTGATTGAGCTTTTGATACTCTGAGCCCCTTAATAAGATTGAGATTTATGTTTTATCGAATGTTCCTTTTCCCTTGAGCTAATGACTTTTGGCTCTCTTGACAAGCAGACCAAACACAATTCCAAGCCCTATTGAAGAACTGGAGGAATCTGCCAAATGGAGTCCTAAAGTAATGTTGAATTTGTCGTTTGAACATTAAAGTAGTTTCTTTTAAGCGTGAAGTAATTGGAATCATTTTTCTTTTGCTCCTTTCTAGGCTATTTGATGCAAAAATGTGTAAATATTCTCTTATTTATCAATGTAGATGTGCTCACCTGAGGAAAATGAACGCAATTTTGGCTCTGAATATAGGGATGATGATAAGGAGTCTGAAGCTAAAACACTCAAAGCACCTCCAAATAACATGAAAATGAACGAAGGTGTTGGAAGTAGAACAAAAGTAAAACAATCAGACAAGAAGGATAGGATACATTCACCTCCACTTTTCTCTCCTCCTATAGTATCCCCTAAAACACCAAAAGCTTCAACTCCAAGCCCATCTCTGCAATGTAGAAGGGATTCCGAACCCCTCTTAGCCTTTTATCTGAACGTATAACTACTACTGTTTCTGCTTCGTTGCCTGTAACGCCTCAGTTGCTAAATGATTCAAGCATCAGTCCAGCAGATTCTGACGGCGAAACGACAGTGAGTCCCACCCACAATCATATTTAGCAATCCTAATTTGAGGACTTATCTATGGTGTAGTTAGTCTGAGCACTAATGTGTCCACGGGCCACCAACATAGTCATGAGATCTTCAATTTGTGCTTCTTTTTTTTCTCTGTCTTCTTTAGCCTTAATCTTTCACATCTCCAGGAACGGAAGAAAAGTTGCAGAAAGAATTCCAGTTTTGGAAGGACTTCAAGTTTTGGAAATAACACACAGATACTAGAGAATAGGTTAGAGTTTGATCACACAAGTTTCAAAGTTGCATATTTACATGTTAAGTAATACTTCTCTGTACTTTTATCAAATTTGACGTATGAGTGATTCCTCATCAGCAATACATGTTCTTTTGATTCTTCAGTTATCATAATGAAAGTGAAGATGAAGGAAGCCAGAGCAGCACTTCCTTCCCATCGTCAGGGAAGTTGACCCCTCTCAATCGACCACCAAAGGATTATATTTGTCCCATAACAAGCCAGCTTTTGAGTGATCCAGTCACTCTCGAAACTGGTCAAACATATGAAAGGAAAGCAATTCAAGAATGGCTGCAAAGGGGAAACACGACATGCCCCATTACCCGCCAGCCTCTCTCTGCAAATGCACTACCCAAAACCAATTATGTTCTGAAGAGACTAATAACCTCATGGAGAGATCAGTATCCTGATATTGCGCAAGAGTTTTCATACTCTGAAACTCCGAGAGCTTCAATCAGCAGCACCTCTTCTAGAGAACCTCAACTAGAGTCATATATATCAAGCGCATATAGTCGTCCAACTCCTCCGCTTGTAGATCACTGCATCATCAAAAAGAGCAACAGATTTGCAAATGGAAGACAAGCAGTGGTCTCGATGTCTCCAACTAGTGTGATAACGCAGGCTGCAGCGGAGGCAATTATAAATGGGATAAAACCATACACTTCATGCCTCTGTACTTCAGAGGACTTGCAAGAATGTGAAGCAGCCGTTTTGAAAATAGCTAGGGCATGGAAGGACTCAAAGGGTGATCCAGGCCTCCATTCCCTTCTATCCAAACCAACAGTAGTAAATGGGTTTGCCGAAATACTATTGGCTTCTGTCAACAGGGAAGTCCTTAGGACATCCGTCTATGTTCTATCTGATCTTATATTTGCAGACGAAAGAGTAGGTGAAACTCTCACCAGCGTAGATTCTGATTTTGATTGCCTGGCCGCTCTTCTGAAAAATGGTCTTGCTGAGGCCGTTGTTCTAATTTATCAGCTAAGACCTTCATATGCTCAGCTTTCTGTACAAGACCTTGTACCATCCCTTGTCCAAGTGATCTTGAACAGAACCGAGGAGTTGGATGATTTTCAATTGGTCATGAATCCCAAGGATGCTGCAGTAGCATTACTTGAACAAATTTTGATAGGGGGTGATGAAAACAGCCGATCACTCAATGCATTGGGCGTCATTTCCACCAATGGACTTCCATATTTAATCAAGTGCCTGGATCGGTTTGAGGCAAGGCGATCTGTTGTGTCCATACTCTTATGTTGTATGCGCACAGATAGAAGTTCCAGAAATTTGATTGCAAGCAGAGTTCAGTTGGCCCCTGTCCTTGAACTGTTTCATTCTGGTGATGATTGTGTCAGGGGTATATGCATTGATTTTCTATCTGAGCTCGTTTGCTTGAACAGGTATACATGTATTCTCTTCTCAAGTATAGCATGCCTTTATTCTTAAGGTAGGACAAAATGTTTTAACACGCGAAATCGTAGGGCGAGGAGTTTGGCATGCCCATGACCCGAGGGCCGAGCGCGTAAGCCTCGAGCGCCCATGACATTTTCTTAATTCTGAAAATTTTCCTATTATGCAAGTATAAAGTTCTAACTTCTAAGTCGTACAAATTAAAAGTGAACAAAAAAAATCAATAAAGTGAACCAAACTTTGTGATACATCATTTATTCATAAACTTGCGATTTCAAGTTAACAATTCTTATACTCCATTTTGCAAGACATGAGAGGATCGGACATTGATTGATTAAAGAAAGTTTAAAAGTTAAAGTACTTACAAAATGTGAAGATGGTTAGTTTATTTGGTACATTGATTCTATTTAAAGTTGACGTTTACTTACATTAAAATTCAAAAGAAAAACCTGAAGAAAAAAAAAAAAAAAAAAAACTAACTGTTAACTAGTATTACCCCCTGCTAGATGTCAATTAGGATTCTCTCTAGATGGGAAATTAAGGTATTTCCCCTTTTCTAATAGGCCAATACACTAAAAAAAAAATCAAATTGGATTGACTGTGTTTTTTTTGTGTGAATTTGGGGAGGGAGAGACCCTAATGTCTCTACTGGGGGAATCCTAATTGGCTCATTTACTGGGGGTAATGCTCGTTAACCCCCCCCCAATAAAAAAACAAAGTTATGATCTAAAATTTTGCAATGGAGGCGTAGGCTTCAAGAACACCTCAGCCCTTCAGGAACATTCGTCATACATTGAAGCGTTGGCTTCCAGTGCGTAAACGCCTTACTGGACGTCTTTAGGGGCGCGCGCCTCAAACCCCTTTTAAAACAATCACAAATACCATTGGTATTTTTAACTAGAACGGTACTCCAAGATTTTAATACGGCTTTGCTTCTAAGAAAAGAAGGGAGTGGTACATCTTGGTATTTCTCGAGGCAAAAGTATCTTAACCAAAATTTCTGGAGTCAACACATTCTCTACTATACAGCAGGCAAATAATGCCTGGCGGCAACATATAAAATTTAACACTTGTAAGGTTCTTATAAGTTTTAAACGCATGCTTGGTTAGGTTTTGTTAAGTTTTCTGATGACCCTAATTGTCAAATATATACTAAATACATTGTTTTCTGGGTATATTGTAGGAGGACAATCTCTAACCAGATTTTACAGATAATCAAAGACGAAGGATCATTTAGTACTATGCACACCTTTCTTGTGTACCTCCAGATGGCTCCTATGGAGCAACAACCTGCCATTGCTGGTCTTCTTCTTCAGCTTGATCTCCTGGTCTGGCCAGTTTTCATTAATATAGCTATCATGCGAAGTTGCATCTTTCATCCCGTACATTCCTTTTACCAATCTAATTAACAGCGCGCATAATCTATTTTCAGGTTGAGCCTCGGAAGATGAGTATCTATAGAGAAGAAGCTATAGAAACACTAATTGAAGCGCTTCGAAGGAAAGCCTTCCCGATTTCTCAAATCATGGCTCTTGATGCATTTTCATCTCTTTCTGGGCGTTTAACTGCTTCAGGAAAGTCCCTTACCGAAGCCAGGTTACTAAAATCTGCAGGACTTGATCAATCTTACAACGCTTTACTAAAAGCAGAGAAACAGCCACATGAAGTTGAACAAATGGAAACAATGGTTAGCAATCCCACAATTTTTTATTCAGCCATGAGACAATTCTTTTTATTAATACTCTTTTCCAACTATGACTAAAATGCTTCCAAATAGGAAGAGGAAGAGAATGTGGCAAGGTCATGGGAGAAACGGGCGGCTTTTGTACTCTGTAACCATGAAAATGGATCTATTTTTAAGGCTTTAGAAGAATGTCTTAAGAGCAACTCCTTGGAGATGGCAAAGTCATGCCTTGTGATTGCTACATGGCTCACCCACATGCTCACTAATCTTCCCGATACTGGTGTAAGAGATACGGCACGCAACTGTTTGCTTGACCAGTTTATAAACGTTCTCCAATCATCGAGAAACCTTGAGGAGAAGGCTCTCGCTACTGTGGCTTTGAGAAGCTTCATTGATGACCAGGGTAAGTCTTAAAGGTTGAATCATGTTATTTAGCTACGCAATCTAGTATCTAAATCTAATGAGTTTAATTGTGCCTAAAATGTTTCCAGATGCCCTTAAAGAACTTGGAGCATATGCAAAGACCATATGCAAATCCCTGAGGAAGCTTAAGAGGAGTTCAGTGGTGGTCACAGATATATTAAAAGCACTAATGAATTTGACCTCCATCAATGCAGTGAGTGAACATGCTTAATTCGTAGTGATAGATATTTGTCATCGATTAGCCCATACTAAAGTCTACTGTATTCCAGACAGAGCTTTGGTCCTGTGCTGAAGTAACTGAGATTGATTCAGGGAGCAATGGTGAAGTTCTTTCCCTGGTTCATCTAAAAGGCCGGGTATTTAGCAGCCATTCTGATGGAACTATAAAGGTATGCTGAGTATTATAGCCTCCATTTCAGAACACATATTTCATCGAAACAACAATGGTACATGAAGGGTCGACTTTGAAAAATTCGTTGTCCTAGGACATATTACCACGAAAATGAGATCAAATTGAAATGGTTTCAAAACAAAAATATAAATTATTTAAAATGAAACTGGATTGGTGAAACTCTTTTACTCTGGATTGGATGTGCATCTTTGTCATTTTGGTAGCTGCTTCAGCTGCTGTGTTCTCTGGCTTCTTGTTTTTAATTAGACAACGGTTTAATTTCAGTATACAATATACATTCTAGATGAATCTCCTAAAGTTAGACCATCAGATGCTTAGGGTAGACATTTTAGATGAATCGCCAAAAGTTAGACCGTTAGATGCTCAACTAAAGATCATGCTAAATAAGTTGCTAAGTGGAATAAATTGTTGTTTTAAATGTAGGTATGGGATGCTGGGAAGAGGGTATTGCGACTGATTCAAGAAACTCGCGAGCATAAAAAGGCAGTCACATGTCTGTCTATTCCCTCATCGGGGGACAAGCTATACAGTGGTTCACTAGACAGAACAATTCGAGTAAGTAGTTCCGTATAATGTTATTATCCCACATAAGATCCAGAATACTATGAATGAACTGCTGGCCGTGGAAGCCTATAATATGTCAAATTTAGTCACATTATGTATAAAATTCTATCAACAATAACATTCTCCTAAAATTACTAGTTTGTTTGTGACATACAGCAATTTGAACAGTCATAAAATGAACTCGCCTACAAAATATATTTCCTTTTACCTTGTATGAATTGCCCATCCTATCTGGAGTTCTTGCCAATTGACACTTGATCTGCTTAACATACACGGGAAAATATTTGCCTGTTAAGCACTAATTAAGCATCTTTCATTTATAGGTATGGGCTATCAAATCAGAAGAAATTCACTGTACCCAGGTTCACGAGGTGAAAGATGCAGTACACGTGTTGGCAGCTAATACAAGCTTTGCATGCTTTGCTTCTCAAGGAACTGGGGTTAAGGTCAATCAGCATCTGGATGTTTTCTGAAAAAACGGAACAACAAATATTGTATTTTCACATATTCATTGGATCTCTGTTTATATATGGTCACAGATATATAACTGGACTGGAGTTCCAAAGCACATAAACTTCAACAAGTCTGTTAAGTGCCTCACCATCATGGACAAAAAGTTATACTGTGGATGCACTGGTTACACCATCCAGGTAATATAGACAGCAATTAGTAAAGAACTAAAGATTATCAGTTTCTTCATTGTTGTTTCACTGCCTTTATTTAATTTAACCCTTCAAGGTTTTCTACTATTCAATTCTATTTTTTCCTGTACAAAATCTCACTGCATATAGAATAAACTTGAGGAGAGATTTATTATCTCTGGAATAGTATGAATGTCTGACCTCTAATCCTCTATAAACACTGAAACATAAATGTGATGCATGGCAGAAGGTGGATTTGATCAAAGGCACATCAACTACATTCTTCTCTGGGACGAAAAAGCTGTTGGGGAAGCAGATTATACACTCACTTTGTATTCGTGATGGTTTTCTCTTTGCTGGTGGTTCTTCAGTTGATGGGATAGCAGGAAAGGTATGCCGTCATACTAGATTGTCGAAGGCCTCATTACGAATTGCTGAAAGTTATTTTTAGCTTTTATTTCCCTTCCAAGCTCATAGCTGAAGATCAATTACTTGATTCTTGCATGAGAAAGTGCAGTCCAAAAATGTGGTTATAACTTATAACAACTTAACAAACATCATATTCAGTTATTCACACAGTCACAGGTCATGAGTTTAAGAAAAGAAGCCGCAAATCACAATTCTAACTCTGCCATGAAAGGCATGAATTAATAAATTTTTGCATAAACCTTCCACTATTGTTGCACGAGCACCATTAATAAATTACCTTACATCCATGAATCTAAATTCTCATATATACAAATTACCTTGAAGGTGTTTTCCCTCTCTACCGGGGCGGCAATTCGGTCATTGCCAACAGGATTCGATATTAACTGCATTGCCGTCAACAATTATTTTGTATTTACTGGAACCAAATGTGGCGTTATCGATGTCTGTCTGAGAGAACGGCTTATTAGAGTTGGTTCACTCAGGATAAGTGGTGCGGGAAACACAAGAGTTACGTCTTTAACATCAGATTCAGATGGAGATATGCTCTTTGCTGGTTCTTCCGATGGCAAGATCCAGGTTTGACACGCAACACTCGAGTATAACTTTGACATTTCTATTCATGATACTTCTTGATTCTAACTTGAGTTCTTCGACTATGGATTTGCAGGCCTGGGCTCTGGACTAAGAGGTACATTGCCACACCGGAAATTAACAGTTGAAAATTGTAAATAATGTAATTTTTTAGCCCAATATGCAAATTACTCGATGATTTGCCACTAAAATAAATCAGTGTAGCTTAGAATGAGATTCAAAAAGGTAATACTAGTAGGTTAATTTCTTTACACTCCTTAAATTACGAATAGTAGCATTAATGCACGTGCTCTACACGTGGATGTTAAAAAAGACTTTATAAAGGGAATGTGATCATATATAGTTCAGTATTTAAAACTTAAGAAGACCTTTTTTTTATGATTACAAATGATTTTGATTCGTGATAGGACTAATACTTACTTACACATGTCCCATTAATGCATTTAATATGAAAATTGTAAAAAAGGGTTTTACGAAAACTAGGTAGAGTTAGTTAGATAAAAGCCCTCTGTATATGCACGTAACTTATACTAAACCACAGGCTATAAATGGAAAGTAAAAAATAAATTACAATGTTGTCCCCTTGTTCGCCAACATTTTTTGTTTTGTCTCAACATGTAGTAAGGGTTTTTTATAAATTTTTATTTATTAGAAAATTGATCAGACAATTGGATTATCATATTTTGCAGTGTAATAAACAATTACATTCTAACACTACTTCAAAGCTGATTTTTTTTTTTTTTTTAACAAACATCTACTCGGTAAAAAAAAATGATGGAAGATCACTAAGATATTGGTGTAGCTCAATAAAACTAACTACACCATTTTTTTCATATGATTTTATGGTATTTCTAGATAACCCAAACAAACTGTTTAGCTATATGTGTTCAAATAGTATGTAATAATATATAGATATGGGTACTATCACTATCTTAAATAGTACCTTTGTATAACTCCGAACAACAATCCATTTACCCAATGCCGTCAGATGAGTCTCAAGTTTTCTTCCTACCACAATCCGTTTTCTAAAGGGAATGTGATTATATATAACGTTCATTATTTAAAAGTAAAGAAGACCTTTTTTTTTATGAAGATGCATTTTTTAGATTTACTGATAGTAGTAATAATTACTGACATGTGTTGCATTAATGTATTTAAAATGGAAATTGTGAACAGGTGTCTTACAGAAGAAGTAAGTATTTCAATAACAAAACATATTGGCTAAAAAATGTAATGACATGGTTTAATATCTTTATTGAATTTAAAACAATGATATGTTAAACAGTAAACATACATTTGTTTAGGTCTAGACACCTAAAGCCACTTTCCATAAAAGGAGTAAAACACAAATAATTACTGTTAACAGTAAAACTTTTACTGCATCTCCAATCTCGTTTTCCTCAACATCAAATCTGTTGGACATGGTTGTTACTGTTGTTAAAGAAAAAAATAACAAAAGTTAAATAAATTAATTATACGTTAGTTTGATGCCAATTCCAACAATTATGAAGTATAACGAAATAGTATCTTTAAAAAAAAAAGCAATAGTATTGTAAAGAATGTATAGAAAATCAAACTTAGTTAAATATATATTTAAAAATGATATATATTGTGTGGGAAAAATGGCTCAACATGGTAAAGATAACGACTGGGACAAATAAGTCATCTGATTTGTTATTGTTATAATAATTAGTATTATTATGGTTATTATGAAAATTCTTATTTTCTAACTTACAATGTTTGTTTTTTTTTTTTTTTTTTTTTTTTTTTTTTTTTTTTTTTTTTTTGTAGCTTGATCTTTTAAATCAGTTAACTATTAAGTAAAAAAAAAATCGAAGGTTATGATGATCTGAAATGGAAATCGTATGAAGAAGACAGTGTAACAGACGAATAATATATTTAAGGTTGAAACGGCATAAAATAAGTGAAAAAAATTTAAGAGAAGAATTACCTGAGGGGGGTTGGTGGTTGGAATCCACGAGATGCGAGAGGTATGAATATTGTGGTTGAGTCGTTTTCTTAAGAAATTAGAGAAGAAAGAGATAAGGTTAATATGTCAAAGTTAGTCCGTGAGTTGGAGAAAGAGGGGACCGTATTTTTTTGTGTAAGTCCGTTGGAAATTTTTAATATATCGTGGGCAAAATGAATTTAATTTTTTTAAAGGAAACGCTTTAGATTAACGTGACTTACGTAAATTTGATGGGATGTTGGATAGTAAGGGTGGTCAACCTAATGTATGCTATATATCGACATAGTATAATAATATAATTGGATTGTTCATATTCAACTATATTTAATGCGACGTGTCAAAAATCTTCATTTTCATCCAATGGGCAAAAAAAAATGTTTTTTTTAAACAAATGTATTATAAAAGGCTACCCAGAACTTTTCATATCAGTTATTTCTTTATATGGTTTTTTTGTGTTAAACTCTTTCTCTTAGGTTGATAAGTTTAACATAAATGGGTGGAGCTGCTTTTCGAATATTTGTAGCAACGAAGGTATTTTAGATAACTTAATTTAAAACTTCATTTGTACAACTCTTTTGTTATTACATTAGGCACAAAGCTTAATTTAGCTAATAGCAGGAGTAAGTACATCAATAAAGACCACATCATGACATGAGTTAAATTATGATATTTGTTTTTTTGGTTAATTTTTTTCTAGATTTGTCAACTTTGTGAGCAAGAAGGCCACACAGTTCAAATCTGTCATTACCTTAATCAAAGATGCAGGGAAGCAAGCTGCAGAGGTATTATGTATTTGGTTAAGTGTTGGGATCGGTCAGGTAAAGTTGTTGAAATGTGGCTTAAATGTGACTGGGTTGGATGTTTTAGTAAGGAGATACAATTTACTGCTTCAAACCAACCAATGTTGCCAAATGAAAAGAAAATCACCCATGTTGTCAATTGTGATGTTTGTGGTAATGAGTGTTGTTGTCAGATTGATTATACTATTTAAGTTTTTTTTTGCGTGTCAGGTGTGATGTTAGTGCTATATGTATTTTTTTAAAGGCAACGTAAACGTTTATTAAAAGTGTTTATTTGCTTCTGATATAATAATAGATATTACACACAGTATGCAAAGACATAAATTCACACAACGAAAATGTGAAATAACTTCAATATTACACAACTGATACGAATCTTAGAGAAGACAGTTGAGGACCTTTAATTTGAAGCATAATTAGATTACGCTGGCCCAGGCGGATGATTATAACGGGGAGGATGTGGAAGAAAAGTTGTGACAATAGTGTGAAGTTGTTCTATATGTTGGAGAATTTGTTGTTGAAGGTCTCTTTGGTGCTCGAAAATTTGTCTTTGACTCTCCAAAATTTGTGAGTGGTTTTCTAAGAACTGCGAGTAGCTTTCCAGAAATTGTTCTTGTTCTTCATCAAAGACTATAATACGTCGCTGTAAATCTGTTAACTGTTCATGCATAAATCCTTGACGTGCATACATTGCCTTAATACACCCGTGAAGAATATGGATCCCTTCCATGGGATCAACTGTGTTCTGCAGGGCATTTTCAGCGAAGTAATCTATTTGGATCGGAGGTGAGGGAGGGATTCTCTGACGGTTTGGAGTCATTGAGAGTTAGGTTTATGATGAGGAGGACTAATGAGATTGGATGAGGAATATAATTATTGTATGAATCAAAATATAAGCGTGCGTGCTTTATAGTGGCAAAAAAATAATTAAATATTAAGACATAATTAAAAATGTGGGGACTCTGTAATAATTTTAAGTTGATATGTAGAAGTGTAGGTGGGCTCTAAAGAAAAAGTTGAAGTGTCAAGTAGGTAGAGAAGGTTACTTTCATAATCTAGTTTTAAGCCACGTCAAATGTGCAGAACAGATACTAAATGTGCACATTTTTTTTTATTTAATTCTAATGTACGTATTTGCATGTTCCAGATTGAGGAAATAACATGTAGATGTCTGCCCATAAATAAAAAAATAACATTATAGAAAGCTTTAAAAACTTAATAGAACGACGCCACGTATTTTGCTTAAATTACAAAACAAATTTACAGATGGATAACAAAGTTTGGCCACTATCGATTTGAGCAATTGGCTATCAAAACCGCAGAATCGAATAGTTAACAAAACTAACTCTGCAAACTTGACAATAAGGCAAAGGTTTTGCAGCCTTTGGAAGCCATCAACGTTAAATGCGCATCGGGCCGGTTAGAAAAATCTTGCTAAGCGTCTGTCATCAACAATGTTGGAACTATATATTGTGTAGCAGTTCCTGGCAGTAAGTTAATTAAAAAAAAACAAAATGCAATTAAAAAAAAACAAAATTAACTGTAAGTGCATTCTTCGTTTTATGTAAATATAATGCATGTGACATGTATCAAGCAATTTGAGAGCACCATGAGTTACATGTTTGAAGGCGAAAAAACAAATGCAAGGGTCTATTGACTGACCTTCTTTTTAAAGCAGGAACTGTTATAGAAGAAGCTTGCAATAGTCTCATTGAGGTTGATTTCTTTGTTTTCATTTCTGCATCAAAACAAACACAACGTATTATACGTTATTGATATGTTATACAAAGATTAGCTTATTTTGAAGTAGTAAACAATCCATTATGAGAGTAAACTAACTTTAACTAAAGTGTAATGCGACCGATATAAAAAATTTAAGAAATGTTAAAAAAAAAAATTAAAAAAAAAAAACAAAGACCAAGTGAAGTTTAAAACTGTTATTGAATTAGGAGAAAAAGGGTGTTTATAAAAAAAAACAATAAAACATAGAAGGAGTTAAATCATGATAAGTTTGACAATACTAAAAGAAAATTTAAGTATAAAGTGTTTACATCAAGCTAAGTACAATTAAGGCGGTTGTTAACATCCAATAATATATGATTTTTGAGCGACTTCGATTAAGAAATGTTTTCTTAATCGGTAAACTAAAAAAAAAAAATAAATAAAAATAAAAAAAAAAATTATGGAGTTAATGGTTAGGATTTTTTTTTTTTGAAAAAATTACACATCAAATAACTTTTGATCGATTTGCAATATTTAGTATTGAAAAGTTTTTAAAAAATATATACAACAAATAGACAAAATCAAAAAGTTTTTAGTTTATTTTTTTTGAGTAGTAGAGATCAACATAGTAGGTTAAATATTCATGTTGCAACTGCAATAAGAGGTGTAGGGGTAGGTGTTAGTGTTGCTTCACCTTTTGCTTTTGTTATTATATAGCCACACTTTGAAAACATTTATCTCAATGCCATTTTTCAAACAAAAGCGGCTAATGGCAACAAAGATCACTTTTTTGTTTTCCAAGCTAATCATTAGCAAACACGCGACCATCCGTTTTGGTGAACTTACGTAAATTTTGTTCTAAATCTCTTTACTCTTGACACTCATAGAACCACCACTGATGCAAACTTCTTTGCTCATATGATTACCAGGTTCATCTAACAATCGTTTTTTATCAACCTTACCCAGACTCAAGAACTTCTGCTGATGAAAATTCTGATAACACCCACAGACGGCACATTTAAGTGATAAATCTCCATTGACAACAGTGGTACTAAGTGAAGGCATTTGCATATATTGGCAACAACCATCATTAGCATATCCACCAATTGAAGCAGCATAGTTTTTCATACACTCTTTATAACTCACAGCAGTATGCTTTGGATTTATGGAATTGTTTTTTTTGTTGGACTCGGTTTTCGTTTGCATAAATGAAAGAACTTTAAACTTATCAAATCCTTCCTGCATCTTTTATAAAGGAAAAAAAAAAAAACTTGTTTTAGTACAGCGAAAAGCTCGTATGATAATGAAATGATATATGGCAAATTTTATAGTTTAGTTTGTATAGTATTTTAAAAGTTATCACATGTTCATACTTGTATGTCTCAATACATGTTTGATATTTTTTAAAAGTACAATACAATAGTACGTATGTTAGAATGAATTGTTATTGAGGGGCACATGCGTAATATTTTCACTTATAATTAAAGTAGTTTTTTATTGACTATTTTGTAAACAGTTATAACAACCCTATTTTTTTTAATTAAATAAATAAATATTTATAGCATGTATTTTTTTAGTATTATTTGGATATGGGCTTAAATGGGTTTTAGTTAGAAAAAAAAAATAATAAAAAAAAAATAATAAGGGGGGATAAGTAGTAAAAGAGAAAAACGTGGGTAGAGATAGGGATAGAGGGTTATAACCACCGAATCTTTTTCCTTGTAGATAGGGGGAGGAGAAGAGGAAGTTGAGGTAAAAAAAAAAAAAAAAAAAAGAGAAGAAAGGTTGGTACTAGTACTGATGAAGAACTAGTTGAAGAAAAAGGGTGTTAACGTTAACATCGAAGATAGCTATGTTGAAAGTTTTCTTAATGAAGAACCTGAGCAGTCGGAGAAGCAGCTCACAAATAACAACCAGTTGCAAGAAGATGAGGAACAACAAGGTTCATTGCAATTCGAGGAACAGCAAAGACGTAAAAGGCAAGAACTCCAGAACGAGATTTTTAGCCTCCAGGTAATACTTCGTGATGCTAAGCAATGCTCATCTTGCAATATGGCAATCTCTCAAACTACGGGTTGCAACAAGATGGTATGCGGAAACTGGCTTTTGCTGGCAATGGAATAAGGCCATTAGTGATGATCACTTCAGGGAAAATGGATGTGACCAGATAGGAGAAACTCCGAAAAAAAGAGAACAAAAAGCCTCTGGTGGTTCAAAGGCACCCTTGTTCATTTTGTGCGGATGCAAAGGTGAGTATTTATTAGTTTAGTTAATTGTTTATTTTTATCGGAAGGCATTAACTTTTGGGACATTGGTGAAAGTACTAATCAAGAAGGTGGGTGCAAGTATTGTACCATAGTGATTTTCTTATGACTCTGTGGTGACATTCTTGTCTTGTCCACATGGTTCCAGATTGTTTCTCCCTATACAGTTAAGTTATTAGCTCACCACATACAACTAGTTAGGCGTAAAAAAATCAAATAATAGACTTACCTTTAAATCATCTCGGTGAAGCACAAAACTCCTTTAACAAGTGCAAAAGTAGGTGCCATATCCCATAGTGGTGACAAGTTGACATTCAGAGATGTCGCAAGAATGAAGTTCCATAGGGATGCCATGTATGGGGTAAACCACATACATCTGGTTTGCTGGTTCGCTTTGTGACAAATCAATCTTTTATTGTCCACTAGCCTTATTCTTATCTCGCCAGTACAGACCGGTTCTTTTCACGTCTTTTGTTCCACCTTGGCGATAAAGAAATTCCTTGATCTAGGCTATTAAGTGTTTGCCAAGTATAATTTCTTACTAAGGAAACCTTATAGCATCTTTTATCCAACGCAGTGAGCCTCACTTAATTTGGATGAGTGACGGAAAGGATATAACCTCGACAATTCTATGCGTCAGATATTCTATTCGTCAGAAAATAGTTTTCTGCATAGGGTTTGATCACAAATTGCATAAAGCTAGAGAGAGAGTTAGAGTTTTTGTAAAACATGAAAAGTTGAGTTTTATGAGTCTTCTTTCTAACTCAATTGGCCTCGTCCTATTCCGAGTCTTGTGGAGACAGCTATGATGTCTGGAAGTTTGGTTGACAGAAAATAGTGCGACAGAATTCAGTTTCTGTGCACTGTGTTCGAGTCCATTTTTCATATAGTTAGAGTACGAGTTAGTATTTTTGTAAAACATAAAAGAGTAAGTTCTGAGAGTCTTATTTTCAATGCCAAAAGCCTTGTAGCGTTTGGACACTTGTGGAAAGAGTTGTGGTCTCCGGAAAATAATGCGTCAGAATTCTAGTTTGTTGAAAATTGAGATTTTTACTGTTTTCAACCTAAGTTTTCTTTTAGATGGGCTGAGGTTGGGACTTCAAGTTCTACATGAAAAACTAAGTCTACCTACCCTAGTTTCTAAATAATAAATTTGCGTGTCTTTTTGAGGAATGTAGGAAAACACTATAGTATTGACAAGTTTGCTAGAAAACCTACCGTGGTATCCTTTTATATGCATGAACTTGTTTTGAGAAATATATCTAGTAATGAACTAAGAGTCTCTTAAACTTTTTTTGGGTGTTTATATAGTGTTTGTAGCCTACTTTTAGAATGTGGTTTTATTTGGAACCGACAGGGTTCATGAAATTGTTTTTGGATAATCGAAGTACATAAATATCCATTTTTTTGCTTTTTGGACTTAAAGGTTCATAGTGTATCTCTGGGGATGAAACTTTATGTATATGATTGTGGGAGTATTTGAAACTTATTGTATGTGATTCTATATAGTATAAATTGTTGTTTTCTTTAAAGGCACATACAAGTATATTGATAAATTGGTTAAGAACTACGTAAGGCTTGATTCTAATCTTGAAAGATTGGATACGTAGGCAGCCTTTTGTAAAGGTGCAGCCACCATATTATATATTATATATTATATATTATATATTAGTTTTAGTGATAACTATATGTGTACAATGTTAGTACTAAATTGGGTACGTGATACTGGTTGTTTAAAAAAAAAATGGGTATTCATTGAAGGTGTCATGAATGACCTGTTGGTGTTATGATGGGTATTCCTTGAATATGACAGGAATAACCCAAGGTATTCATTGAATGTGTCATGAATGACCTGTTAGTGTAATGATAAGTGGTATTTCCAAATATGAGGGACAAACCATGTTTCCAAATATGATAAGGTATGATTATGAATGGAAATTTGACTAGCTGAGATAAATCATTTTATTGTGATGTCTAACTCTGTTTTGCAGGAGGGTAGGATCTATTAATCTTTTCTGCAGGGACGTAAATATCTTACCCTAAAACGACGTGATGGCTTAAAGGTAAGGTATATCAAACTCATATTTAAATTAAGTTATTATATATGTATTAAATAAGTGGAATGTAGGTGGTATTTATATTGTGAGTTAATTTGGAAAATGGGAATGATGGGTACGGTTATATGAGTTTCTTGGAAATGTATATTGGGATTGAAATCTTACTTGGGAAGAAACTACATGCCGCTTTGAAAAACGGAACTAATTTGTCTTCCAAGTTGAAATGATTGAAATAGATTTTATTGGTGAATGAAGAGTTGTTCTTTCGGTTTTAATTTGATCTCA